>NC_085976.1:5139670-5446885 GCF_910591565.1 Cydia splendana | reverse complement strand
AAAAGTTACTAAAGTAACAAATCTGCTTTGTTAGTTCAAGTAATGGTAAGCCAATTATGAAGTGCTACTGGTTCTTCCAGTCGACTGGTCAAACGTATGCGCTATGAATACGTATGAGGCGAACGGAATATTGTAATTATCACATTATGGACTCTGCTCATTGTCGGCAATGTGATTCAGGTAGTTCCCACTTCCCACTAAAACATGGTAAATACGCGCATTCATGTGAATCATTCCCATTTGCCTCCGCCTCATGTGTGGCGGTGATCACGTGCGGTGGAAGCAAATAGAAATACACCGATATAAGAATGATGACAGATGTAGTGCATAATTATTTTCCTTCGTATTTTCAAGGAAACGTACGAACGTATCTTGTTTCAGACGGTCTCGGTACTAAGGTTGACTGAAGTAGCATGACAAATGCGAACGTTTCCGAGAAAATACAAAGGAAAACAATAAGTACTGTCAACGCATGTGTAGGTACCTTTATTGAATAGATTTCAAGAAAATAAATATTTTGCGGAGTTTCAAAATGTATTATGTAACTGGTGACAGAAAGCTGGCGGCTACCTCGCACAACGTATCAGTATTGGCATACAGCGAGGAAATGCCACCAGCATCCTTGGTACAATGCCTCAAGGGCCTATTTTTTAGATTTAAGCTAGTTATTAATTTCTTCTAGTAATACCACTGTATATATCTTGTTTGTAAATAAATGACGTACCAAATGCATTAAGTATTAGCGAAATTTAATTCTCCTTCTCTAGTCCTTCAGGAAATTTTGTCGATTTGTAGACTGTTCTTGAGATATAAATAAACAGTAAGTTTGAATACCAGCTTGTTAGTATTTTTATTTGTCTAATCACACCGCAGTTTTATTACTTGCAAAATTTTTGTCCACACTTTAACGTGCTGACTTTCTTGTCATCGTCCGTTTTTTTCTTCAATAGTTCCACCAAACATCGTAGACGAAGGCACCAGTGGCGATCTGGTGGCGAGAGAGGGGGAAGACGTGAGCCTCTCCTGCATGGCCGAAGGTCGGCCTCACCCGCGCATACTGTGGCGAAGGGAAGACGGCACCAACATTCAGCTGAGGGATGAGACGGGGGAACTACATAAAGGTACAATAATATGAAATTCTGGGTATTTTTCATGTGAGCTCCATGGCTGAGTGTCTGTTTCAATCATGCATATTGCGACGATAGGACGGCACCAATCTCCAGATGAAGGTGTAACTCTTAGAAATACGCATCAGCAATTATTTATTTTATTAGTTTGTCGGTTCAATGGCAGCTATTCAAAAATGTAGCCTGTAGATACGTGGCAGTGGCATTCATTCGTTTGACCTAATCATTACGTACGTAGTCATTAAAATCTGTTAGTTTTTTTGGAGTATAACATCAGCTATTACTCTCTGGAGGACGCCTACTTGAAAGAGAATTTTCTGAAAGTGTAACGAAAGTTAGATTAATTTTTGGCTTAAGAGCGCTCTTACAAGAAAAGTCGAAATAATGCAAAATTGATGATACTAGTCGACGAAATTCAGGACTTTGCGCTCATTATTAGAAACAATGAGTACTTGTTCCAGTAAAAGCGTCTTCTTATCTTTATAAATATCGTTGTAAATATTAGAAAAAGGACTTATTAAATTAGTAATGATTTTTTTTCTGATGGTCGTTTCCGAAAAACCCCGTGAAGCACTGAATGGCGAGCTCTTATTTGGAAATGTTGAGAATTTTACTCTGCTAAACCTGGCTATTTTGTATTACTAATACCCTGTACTTTAGGCATATCAAACTATATTTTTCCTACATACCTTTGAGAAAGAGAAAATCAAAGTAAAACGAACTCGATTTTCTCTCCGAAACAAGTGTCAATTCCTACGAAAATCTACTTAATATCGAAGTCATTTTCATACTCAAGCAATCTGCAACGTTTGCTTATACTGTTGGTATACATTAGTGTTTACGAAATTCTACTATAATTTTTTGGCAATTTTTTGAAAACTACTCTATATTACCGATGACGCGCGCTGCGCCAGCTCAGTGCCGCGGCAGAGCTTGTAGAGGCAGGACGTGTGTCGGTCGGCTCCGCACATTTTCAACGGCGACGACGAGGTTTTTTATCATTGTGTGCGGCGGGCGCCGTGTAAAACGCTATACTGTGTGCGTGTAAACCGCAACGAGAGACTTTGATCCTAGCACCGTATAATTTATAATGGTACAGTTTAATAAACTACCGGACAGGATTAAAAATATTTGAAACGACCGTCAGGTTCAAATTCAAATTCTATATGTATTTATTTGACTCAAGATAGTACTCAGGGTCTGATGATGGAGCCGGAAGGTGGTCACCGGTACTAATCAACCATGCAACTAAACCACTTCGTGTTTAGGCTCGTTTTATTCATCTCAACAAGATCTTTGACACAAGATAGTACTCAGGGTCTGATGATGGAGCCGGAAGGTGGTCACCGGTACCAATCAACCATGCAACTAAACCACTTCGTGTTTGGGCTCGTTTGATTCGGCTCAACAAGATCTTTGACTTAAGATAGTACTCAGGGTCTGATGATGGAGCCGGAAGGTGGTCACCAGTACCAATCAACAATGCAACTAAACCACTTCGTGTTTAGGCTCGTTTTATTCGTCTCAACAAGATCTTTGACTTAAGATAGTACTCAGGGTCTGATGATGGAGCCGGAAGGTGGTCACCGGTACCAATCAACCATGCAACTAAACCACTTCGTGTTTGGGCTCGTTTGATTCGTCTCAACAAGATCTTTGGCACAAGATAATACTCAGGGTCTGATGATGGAGCCGGAAGGTTGTCACCGGTACCAATCAACCATGCAACTAAACCACTTCGTGTTTAGGCTCGTTTGATTCGTCTCAACAAGATCTTTGACACAAGATAGTACTCAGGGTCTGATGATGGAGCCGGCAGGTGGTCACCGGTACCAATCAACCATGCCACTAAACCACTTCGTGTTTAGGCTCGTTTTATTCGTTTCTATAAGATCTTTGACACAAGATAGTACTCAGGGTCTGATGTTGGAGCCGGAAGGTGGTCACCGGTACCAATCAACCATGCAACTAAACCACTTCGTGTTTAGGCTCGTTTGATTCGTCTCAACAAGACCTTGGACACAAGATAGTACTCAGGATCTGATGATGGAGCTGGAAGGTGGCCACGGGTACCAGTCTACCGTGTAACTGAACCACTTCGTGTTTGGGCTCGTTTGATTTGTCGCAACAAGATCTTTGACACAAGGTAGTACTGAGGGTCTGATGATGGATCCGGAAGGTGGTGACCGGTACCAATCAACCATGCAACTAAACTACTTCGTGTTTGGCTTCGTTCGATTCGTCGCAACAAGATCTTTGACACAAGTTAGTACTCAGGGTCTGATGATGGAGCTGGACTGTGGCCACGGGTACCAGTCTACCATGTAACTGAACCACTTCGTGTTTGGGCTCGTTTGATTTGTCCTTCGAGCAACACCGGCTTCCGACACATCGGAAGGGAGGGGCCTAAGCGATATGTCACCGTACAAATCTTTCTGCCATTTTTCGCGGGGGGAAAGGTTCACACAGTCGCACTTCTCACACACTTACATACAAAATCCAATCTGTAATGACGACACAAATACATAGAAAATGACACACGTCAAAGACAAATCTTGCAAACCTCGATCTCTTTTTGTGTACGGACGAGTGACAAGTGTCACAACACGCACACTAACACATTTTCGCTGAAGTATGTTATTGTATTCTGAGAGATGAGAAGTCGGATTTGTCGCGCGACCGATCCGCAATTTGTACTGAGCGAGCAAAATCGATAAATCCAACAATTACATGAGACTAAAATATAATAATTGTGTTTGAATGTAATTAAACGTATGATATGTAAAAAAAAATATTACATGTGAAATGTAACACTTTCTTGTAAATTTGATGTCCCCGACCTCTTTTTATAACAAAAAACCGAGCAAACAGGCATTTTTGTGCAGCAGTGTTCACGCGCGCGTCTGGACTCGGTCTAGTGAAAAATCCAAGTGCAACTAGTTTTATTACCCGCGCTAGATTAGATTGACGCGCTAATCTTGTACCTCGGCAGAGGGGAAATAGTGCGAATGCCGCCTCCCTTCCGTGTTGCTCGAAGGATTTGTCGCAACAAGATCTTTGACACAAGGTAGTACTGAGGGTCTGATGATGGATCCGGAAGGTGGTCACCGGTACCAATCAACCATGCAACTAAACCACTTCGTGTTTGGCTTCGTTCGATTCGTCGCAACAAGATCTTTGACACAAGTTAGTACTCAGGGTCTGATGATGGAGCTGGACTGTGGCCACGGGTACCAGTCTACCATGTAACTGAACCACTTCGTGTTTGGGCTCGTTTGATTCGTCGCAATAAGATGTTTGACACAAGATACTACTCAGGGTCTGATGATGGAGCTGATGATGACAGACAGGTACCCGTCGCCACCTTCGCGCTCCATCATCAGACCCTGAGTACTACCTTGTGTCAAAGATCTTGTTGAGATGAATAAAACGTGCCTAAACACGAAATGGTTTAGTTGCATGGTTGATTGGTACCGGTGACCACCTTCCGGCTCCAACATCAGACCCTGAGTACTATCTTGTGTCAAAGATCTTGTTGAAACGAATAAAACGAGCCTAAACACGAAATGGTTTAGTTGCATGGTTGATTGGTACCGGTGACCACCTTCCAGCTCCATCATCAGACTCTGAGTATCACCTAGTGTCAAAGATCTTGTTGAGACGAATCAAACGATCCTAAACACGATGTGGTTTAGTTGCAGGGTTGATTGGTAATGGTACCTTCCAGCTCCATCATCAGACCCTGAGTACTGTCTTGTGTCAAAGATCTTGTTGAGACGAATCAAACGAGCCCAAACACGAAGTTGTTTAGTTACATGATAGACTGGTACCCGTGGCCACCTTCAAGCTCCATCATCAGACCCTGTGTATCTTCAGTGTCAAAGATCTTGTTGAGACGAATCAAACGAGCCTAATCATGTTACTACATGGTTGATTGGTATCCGTGACCACCTTAATCATCATCAGATCCTCAGTACCAGTTCGTTTTTAAACCCTCGTTGATACAAACTTTACAACCTATAGGTACCAAATGCAATGACGAAACATGTAAATAAGCGAGTAGGTACCTATAATTTCTTTCGAGTAATATACCTTCATAAGTACAAGTATGGGGCTATTCATAAATTACGTCGTTTCAAATGGGAGGAGTGGGGGGGTCTGGACATCGGATGATGGTAACATGACGTAGGAGGAAACAGATTCATCCGAAGCTTGATTTTTGGATGATTTGAGGGGTGGGGGGGGTCAAAAATCGTCAAAAATAGATGACGTAATTTATGAACAGCCCCTATGTACATTTGCACTGCATTTAGTATTTTCGTACTTACCAAATAACAGTTTTAGAACTTTAAAAGTTAAGTACAGTTAGTGTTGTTATGGTTGATTTCAATATGCTTCGCGAAGGATCAAGAATGTTTAATCCATCATTGTAGTGCGAGTGTGGTAGAAGGGATCGGCGTACTGAGCTCGCACGGCCTGCCGCAGCGCGTAAAATACCTAAACTCGCTCAACGCCGAAATGTAATAGCGCTCTTAAGATTTAGGTAAATGAAGTTACGGAGTTTCGGGTATAAGTTTACAATAAGATTTTGTAACCGCTCACGTTGCCATTAACGTTTAGTAAGTACATAATTAAAAGATAAAGGCGCTATACATAAATAATAAACAAATAAAATTAAATACTTACACGAAATGAAATTACTTCTTACTGGGAAACATCTAAGTTTGCCTTTACCTAAATATAATTGTATTGAGAGCACAATAAATTTACGAGAACGCGAACATTACGAGATACGCCAACAAGCGTTGACAGTTACTTTGAAAAGCTCGTATCCCGTAACTTGTGTGTTGTATAGTTGCGGGCTGAACTATTTTGTATGGTAAAAATGTTCATTGTATTTCTAAGCAAAATATATCTCAAAATACTTTTTAGTTCCAATGCTAACCACCGTTTAAATATTCGCCCGTATTGAATTTACACACTGTATTGGGAGCGTAACGAAGCCAATTTTATTTTAATAGGTAATTTAAAAAGGTTTTGGTCTTATTTTAATACGACCTTGAGCCATGTCTCAAGTCATGCTCCAATTTCACCACGGTGACAGGTGCGACAATTGTAAAACATCACTGTTGCTGACGTCACAGGCATCCATGGGCTACGGTTACTGCTTACCATCGGGCGGGTCGTATTCCTGTTTGCCACCATCATTGTGTTATTAAAAAAACTTTATTATATCGGAAAAAGACAGATATTTCTCTTGCTAAGTTTATGACAATTGTCACAAGAAATACTACAATTGTCACGAAATTCCGACATATAACTCATTACCTGTCAAGAATTACCTACAATTCTTCTAAATCTTGACAATTGTCGGAAACTTCGCAAAAGAAATATCTGTTTTTTTCCGATATAATAAAGTTTTTTTAAATAATACAATGATGGTGGCAAACAGGAATACGGCCCGCCCGATGGTAATTGGTAACCGTAGCCCATGGATGCCTGTGACGTCAGCAACAGTGATTTTACAATTGTCGCACCTGTCACCGTGGTGAAATTTGCATTGCATGAACTCGGTTTTGCTCCTGCTAATCTTGAGGCCATTTTGTTCCAATGCTTTAATCCAGGATGTAATCTGGGTCTGCATGTCTTCAGCTGACTTGGTTAAGAGTACTACGTCGTCCGCGTATAGCATACACCATGGCACCGGCAGTTGTATATCCTTGGTTAAATAATCCATTACTAAATTAAACAGTAAAGGGCTTAAAGTGGACCCCTGATGAACACCAACTTGGACTTCGAACGGTTCGCTAAGGCCACCTGGGCTTTTGACTCGAGTTGTGCAGTTGTGGTACATGTCCCTGATTATGCTGATATATTTTTCGGGAATGTTTTGCGCCCTGATCGCTTGCCACACTAATTTTCGGGGGACTCTGTCAAAGGCCTTTTCTAAATCAATAAAGACAGGTTCTCTTTATTTGTTCTGTGTTTTCCGTAACGATTCGCAAAGCCTGAATAGCATCTGAAGTCGACTTATTTGCTGTGAAGCCAAATTGATTTTCAGATAGTGTTATTTGGTTTAGTAAACGTCTACTTATAATTCGCTCCCAAATTTTGAGGGTGTGATGTTAATTTGATTCCTCTGTAATTTGTACATTCGCTAACATCTCCTTTATTTTTGAAAAAGGGTGCCAAGTAACTATTTCGCCAGGAATTAGGAATACTACCAGTTGAGAGAATAAGGTTGAATAATTTCGTAAGCCAGTTAATCCCAATATTACCCAGCATTTTCCAGATTTCGGCCGGGGTTTCATCTGGGCCAACTGCTTTCCTATTCTTCATTTTTCTTACTGCGAGTATCACTTCATCTTCACTAATAGCTGGAATCGGTCCAGAGGTAGGTATTAAATCTGGTAGTGCCTCACTAGGAAATTCTTCATTTGAGAGTTCATCAAAGTATTCTCTCCACCGCGTTCTTATGGCTTCATCAGAGGTAAGAAGGTTTCCTAATTTGTCTTTGATATATTTATTTGTTTTGATGTCCAATGTATTTCGAAAACGTTGTTTTGCAATTTTAAATATTTCGGTGTCCTCCTTAGCAGTTTCGATTTTGTTATAAAAACCCACCCTGGCAACAGCTCTTTCTTGTGCAACCGTTCTTTTAGTTTCTAATTTGGCTTTCTTGTAGTTTTCGTGGTCTTCGTTAGAGCAGCTAATTTGCCATGTCTTAAAAAGGTCTTTCTTGTTTTGGATAGCTTGTTTAACGGTTTTGTTCCACCAACTGGGATCTTTATCTTTGATAATGCCTTTAGAGACACCTAAACAAATTTTCGCTTGTACTTTACACTTATCTTCAAACTTGAGCCACATATCTGAACTATTTTTATATTCTACATTTATATCTTCCTCTAGATAATTATTCAGTGTTCTAATCAGTGTGCCGCCGTTCTCGCCGGTCAGATTTACCCATTTGACTCTTTCTGTTTTATCGGTTATATGTCGGATAGGTTTGGGAAGCTTAAATTTTGTTAATAAAATTCTGTGCTGTGCGGTCAAAGACTCACCAGGTATAACTTTACAGTCTCGAAAACAACGTCTTAGACTTTTATCTCCAACTATGAAATCTATTTGTGAAGTCTTTCCGCCGCTTTTATAAGTGATTAAATGATGCTCTTTCTTCTTAAAATATGTGTTTACCAAATGTAAATCATGTCTTGTTGCAAAATCTAATATTTCTATTCCCTGAGGGTTTATACTTCCAAAACCATAGCCACCATGCACGCTCTTGTAGTCTTCCATCGTGGTTACAATATGGCCATTGAGATCGCCCCCTATTATCTTGTGTTCTCCAGTTTTTATTGACATTAATAAATCATCAAAATCTTCCCAGAACGATGTTTTCTCTTCTAGTGAGCATCCCATTTGAGGGGCATAGGCAGATATTATATTAATTGGTAACTGACTATCCAGTGCTATCTTCACTGCGATAAGGCGGTCTGATTTTCTATCTACGTTAATTACTCTATCCTTGAGGATATCACTCAGTACGATAGCTACTCCATTTCGTTTTGCATCTAGGCCATGATAGATAAGTTTATATCCTAGTCCAATATCTCTCGACTTTGAACCTTTCCATCTTGTCTCCTGAATACAACAGGCGTGGATATTTCTTCTTCGAAGGATTTCGCTCAGCTCGCTACTGCGCCCAGTTAATGAGCCCAGATTCCAGGTAGCGATCCTTAGGTTGTCAATGGTACGCGAACATTGTGTGCTTAGTCCGTCGCTTGCGGGGAACGCCCTAGTATATTCTTCTTTCTTATTCGCATTAGTGTATACATCCCTCGCCTGGACGTCGCTTTCGGGGTACGCCCTAACATGTAATCGTGTATCTTTGCTTAACTTTTTCATGACAAGGAGAAGTTTTGTTTGGCAATTGGTTTTTACGGCCGGTTGCCACCTGACGCCAAGGTTGTGGCCCTTCTTTGAGGGCTTGAGCGCCGCCGTTGGCCTTTTAGTTGGCTCATCCGCCGCCATCTCTTCTAGATGCTCCAACCCAGCATCCAGCACTGACCGCGACCTCGTCCCCAAATACGTCGAGGAAGCCCGCAGCAGGGGTTTGATAACGGAGTAACCTTCTCCGGCCTGTTGGTCCGCGGGAGGTATTTTATTTCCCTCCTGCCCGGCATATCTGCCGATCATTCCCCTATCCGCCACCTGAGGACGCGTTCTCTAGGGGTGAGGCTCCCCCGAGAAAAACTGACATTCTGACACTGACATTCTGGAATAACAAATCCAGATAAAATTCATAACCTGTTATTAATTACAATCACAATACGCTTGCCAGCTCACGTACACGAATAAGTACGAGCAGGATGCCTTATGAGATGTCTCCTGATTGCATTTTGTAGACAAATCAAAGTAAATATATCAATATCAAATAAGTTACCCATTATAAAGTTCAAATACCGCTCGAGCACACAAATGGACGGTTTCTCGTTATTACACAGAAAGCGTCTCTGCACCAAACTTTTACGAAAATTACCCTCCTCAGCGGAAAACAATGCTATGAGCTGCGGCGTAGCACGTAAATTCTCGATATTTGTCAGTGGCTTTTTGCTATTAAAAACTTTGCCAGGAAACCTGCAGTTCTACCTAAAAGAACTCACTAGTTTAAAAACCTAAAACCCACAATAAACCTTTTCATTCCGTTCGTTTTATTCAGCTTAGTTATTTCATCTGCGTCTATCATATTCTCCACCCACTAAGCAACCGTACACTTTTTTCCAAAACCCAAAGCATTGTTCCGCACAACAACGTACACGGTAATTAATGTTTTACGTGCGCGAGCTGCGGACCGATTGTTGCTCGTCACTAGAATATTTGGTGCGTATGAATATTCATCAAACAATTCTTTGGCAGACACTGCAGCGCCTGAAATTAGGCAGGCGGAAGTTTTTAATAAATGGTTGTGACAGTTTCGATTTACGGTACCGGGGGGCTTTGTATCCATTTACTCTTCGCTTTTATTTTAATTTATAATTCTTTGTTTTCCGCGAATCTACTTTGGTTATAAATTATATACGGCAACAATTAAAGGAAAATGATAATAAATGTGCCTGTAGAGAAATTTCGAGGTCCGTATTTCTGTTTTGAAGTAAATGTCACATCAATATTATAATAGCCTCTGCTCGCATCTGTCTGCCTAATAAGTCGTTTTCATTTGATATCAGTATTTCTGTAGCATTTTTAAATAAAACACAAACATTTGTAATCAAAATGGCACAAACTCACTAAGTCCATTAAACCGGCCCGGAACTTTATTAAATGCAATTCCTCCCAATCCTGCAAACCGGACTATCTCCTGACTGAGCTGGCATAATTGACGACGTTGCAACGTCCCATCTCATTAACATTTGAAGATGGGTCGTAAATTCAGGCGCTTAGTAGGTACGCTAATTTCTAGTGGCCAGGAATATGCACATCTAGTGCTCACACACCTTATATTAGAGCTTTTCTAGTCGCATCCTTAAGGTTAAATACGAGTACATCCTAATTACCTACGACTGCAACAGCTATAATATTGAAGCAAAGCAGTGAAAAGCAATCGCTGTCAATTTACTTGATACGTTGAGTTGCAGTCGTCGCTGCATTAGGGTCTCCCCAGATATATCGACGCGCATTCGGCAAAAGCCGATAGGAAAAAGCTTTATGTCCACGCAATAAGAGCGAAAAAGCCGTCGTTCGGCTCGGCTCGCATCGGCCGGCGCCTGCCGACGCGTTGACGGCTTTTTCGCTCTTATTGCGTGGACATAAAGCTTTTTCCTATCGGCTTTTGCCGAATGCGCGTCGATATATCTGGGGAGACCCTTACTGTCGCGTTTGCCAATATACACTTTTACCCGGAGTGTGAGGTGAGATTAAAAATACCTACCTAACAGGGTGATTATTCCCGTCCCAGTTATAATTATAACTAGATAAATGTTTCATAAAACAGTCGTAAGAAGCGATCCGAGCCAACTACAGGAACTTACAGGTAGTTACAAAGTATTCTAATATTAAATAAAGCACTTACGTACAAACACATTCGTATAAAGAGAGAAATAAAAAAAACACTGTTGAAAATGAAAATTGAAGCCTACAAATACATCCTAGGTTCCGAACAACTTAGTTCATAAACGCCCAAAATAACTGAGGTCGCGGAGTTCAAAAGGAACATAAAGTACTTAAAGTTAATGCTGATAAAGCAAATTTTTAAGTCCATATCAAGGCGCTAATACCTATATTAAGTTGAAGAATTAAATGCATTTAATCGCCTAATGAAAACAAAACATAATAAAGAAACAAAAAGTACCTATATACTATAATATAATACATTATTACAAAAAAGAATACAAATTACAACTAACACTTACAAATAAAATTTAAAACTATAAATTTAAAAAAACAAATCGCTCCGTGCCGTTCCCGGTGCAAAGGTGCCCATGTTGCTTGTGAATATGAAGATATTTTTCAAACCAGCAATAAATAACCTGTTTCTATTGCAGTGGACATGTTCATGGGTCCCAACCTCAACCTGACGAAGGTGGAGCGACGACAGATGGGAGCGTATCTCTGCATCGCGTCCAATGACGTCCCGCCTTCGGTCTCCAAGCGCATCATGCTTAATGTTAATTGTAAGTCAACTTGTTTTTATATTAAGTTAAAAATATTTAAATAGAGTTAGACCAAGAAAAGTCTGCTGAGATTTTGATAGCACACGCAGTGTTATTTTATACGTCATAATTTCATAGTAGTTTGACATTTAAAATAACACCTGCACTGCGTGTGCTGTCAAAATCTCTGCAGACTTTTCTTGTTCTAACTCTTAGTTGCTTTTTAAAATGATGATCAAGAAAAGTAGCAAATGGAAACAATTCAAATCGTAATTTTGCTTTAGTATGGCATAAATGGCAACTAAAGTTGATTACACAAATATTGAATATCACTAGTATATTCTACTGAATTCACTTGCATTATATTCATGCTGCATCAATATCTGGTGGCATTGAGAGGTATCCTGTTGCACATAATACAACGTAACAGCACCGTCCATTAGTCTGAAAGTCATATTAAGCTTCAATAACATTACAGCGAACTATAATGGAATTCAACATGGCTCCGAAATTCCGGTTTAACTCTTAAGTGTGTTCAAAATAAGTTCTTGTCCGCAGTTGCCCCTTCAATAGTGGTGGCGACAAAGGTAATAGGAGTGCCGACTGGGTCTCAAACGAGGCTGGAGTGCTTCGTCGAGGCCTACCCTCAGGCCATAAACTATTGGCTAAAGAGCGGCCAGGAAATGATACTTTCGGGGTAAGTGTGCGTCAGTTAGTTTCTTAGTTTCATTAAAGTTGAGAACATCGGGCCGCGATGGAAATCCGTTTATATGTTTTGCATGTATGTATTATGAAACCGAAAACAGTTTCTATTTGTCGTTTTTAAAATCTGTTTATTTCAAATATTAAAGCAAATATAATATTGTTTTGATGTTTGTTTGTGACATTGAATACGTTACCTTCATAATAGTTTCACACATAATCACACTTTAGGCATTTGAATGATAGAATCTATTAATTTTATATACGATGCTGTACACAGAGAACGATGTCAACCGAAACCTACACCTTCCAAGTTACATGGCGTGCCTTATACCTCTCTCTCACTGCAAATGCGATTTAATTTTACTGCGACAATGTGCCACTCTCCTCACAATCGAATTGTTTCAGAGGGCGACACAACCTCAGCGACGACCGCGCTCTGCCGTACCAGACACGAATGGTGCTCAACATCTCAGATTTCAGAGGCGAAGACGCCGGTACCTACACATGTGTATCTACCAATACCATGGGTAAAACGGAAGGCACTATCAGACTTTATGGTATGAGATTGTTTTTACCTAAGTTAAATAAATAAATAAAATAAAAATAAAAAAGCCTTTATTATTCCAAATTCATACATAACATGCATTATTTAGTTGTAGTTATTTTACTTATTACATTATAATATTTTTTCCAACTAGCATGCATTTAAGTATAGTTTTAAATTTAAAGTGTTCTAAAATTATTGTTTAAGTCAATTCTTGTTCTTATATTATAATTACATATTTAGAATTTGTCCATTTAATTGAAAATTATATTGATTTAGCAGTAAGAATAAAATGTCATCTTTTAAAATTTAAATTTGAACACATTATTTAGGTGTGGACCCCTCGGCGGGTAAAGGCCTCCTCCAGGCATTTCCAATTGTCTCTATCGGATGCTATTTCTGTCCAATTTTCTCCGGAAATCTCTACGATCTCGTCTTTCCATCTCCCTTTTGGTCTTCCAGGTCTGCGGTCTCCGTCTGGTCCTTTCCATGTAGTCGCTCTCTTTGTCCACCTGCCATCTTGGTACCTAGCCACGTGACCTGCCCACTTCCATTTAAGGCCTTGGGCGTAGGATAGAGCGTCGAGTACTTTTGTTTGTTGTCTAATTTTGCTGTGTCTGATCTTATCTTTTAATTTTATTTTTAACATGCTTCTTTCTAGTGCTCTCTGAGTAGTTAGTATTTTATTTCTGGTTTTTGCATCAAATACCCATGTTTGGCAGCTGTATGTAAGACATGGTAGTAGGCACGTATCCATGATTTTTTTCTTTACAGATGGGTGTATGTTGGACTTCATTACCTCTTTAAAGCTCCAATATTTCTTCCAAGTCAGAGCGATTCGTCTATCGACTTCTATTTCGTTTCTGTCCTTATGGAATGACACTTGCTTGCCGAGGTATATGTAGTCGTTGACGTAGTTGATTGAGGATCCAGCTACGTGGATTGGGTCTTGGGTGTGGTTTGTCATAACTTTCGTTTTGTTTACGTTGAGCTCCAATCCGATGTTGCTACTGACAGCTTGAAGTTCCGCCATCATGTTTTCTAGCTGTATGGCGTTTTCTGCGAAAAAGACGATATCGTCCGCGAAGCGAAGGTGGCTGAGATATTTGCCGTCTATGTAGACGCCTTCATTACACCACGGCAGCTCTTTCATTATGTTTTGGAGGACTGATATAAATAGTTTTGGAGAGAGTGGGTCTCCTTGTCTTACTCCTCTTAGAATATTTATTTTGTTGCCAGTTCGGTCGAGCTTGACTATGCTTGTACTATTTAAGTATATGTTTTTTATTATTCGTATGTACTTGCTGTTAATATTTTGATTTTCCAGTGCTTCCCATATGCTTTGGTGTGATATACAGTCAAACGCTTTTTTATAATCAATAAAGGCGATGTATAATGGCTTTCTAAACTCTACATATTTTTCTATGATCTGGACTAATACCTGAATATGGTCGTTTGTACTGTAGCCTTTCCTGAAGCCTGCCTGTTCGATAGGTTGGTGCAATTCTATGTCGCTGGATATTCTTTCTAGCAAGCATGCTGCAAATAGTTTATACAGGCAGGGCATCGAGCTTATGGGGCGATAATTCTCTACGTCATTGGGGTTTCCTTTTTTGTATATGAGAATAATTTCTGATTCAGTCCATGATTTTGGTACTTTTTCTTCGACTATTATTTTATTGAAAAGGTGTGCGAGAGGTGTTAGAAGAATGTCTTTCGCAATTTTGATGGCTTCGTTGGAGATTCCGTCGGGTCCCGAGCTTTTGCCCATTTTTAGTTTTAATATTTGTTTGAGTATTTCTATTTCATCCAGCTGTTTGATATTTTCGCATATAGCAATGTCTCTCGCCGTGTTGTTACTCGTGCCAGTATTATTGTGACTCCGAGCTTTGTGGGTTATTGTAGAGCTTTCTGTAAAAAGCTGTTGCTGATGTAATGACATCAGAGCGCGATTGATGTTTTCTTGTGGCGTCTAAAGATGTTATCCATTGTTTTTCTCGGTTGAGGCTCTTCATTGCTTTTTTTCATGCTTCCGGATTCTAGCATGTGCATTTCAATTTTTCTTAGTCTATATTCTTTGTAGTTTTGTTTGATTTCTTTATTTGTTGTTTTGTATAGTATCTTAAGCTCTTGTTTTTCCATCGACGAAAGCTTCTTGTGCTGTAGTAAGCTTCTTTGTTGTAAGAGCTTTTTGGCTTTGTCTGAAAATATACTTTCTTTTTTAGTGTTAGTATTTTGTGCTTTTTTTAGACATGTTTGTATGGAGCTTTCAAGCTTTTTGTAGTACGTCAAAGCGTCCTCGTTCTGATGTATGTTGAGGACAGATTTCATTTTTATAAGTTCGTTTAAATATAATTTGCGACTCTCTTCCGTTTTAAGTTGATTGCATTTCTCTGTGTACTTTTTTCTGCATTTTCTTTTACCTAAGTTAATGGCACATAATTGAGTTCAAAAATATCTACGTTTTACAAAATAAATAAAAATGAATCAATATATTAAGTCTTTCTGCTGGCCATTTGGACTGAGATCTGTTTTCGTGCTTCTGATACAGAACTGGATTATAATAATAACTGATATTGGCAATACATGTATGGTAACTTTTAATAAAGAGTTACACTAATGCAATGGACACAAAATTTACCAATAAAAAGAATATTAAATCATTATAATGTTCATGTTGTTGGAATACGAGTAGGCAACATCCTTTGTTTGTCTACTTTGATTTTAATTTTGCTTTCCCGTAAAATCTTAAAATAGCCATTGTTCTGAAATATGAAAAACTCTAATTAGGTTCTGTTCTTGCGTTAATTATTTGTAATTAAGCTGCTTTTAAGTAATGAAGTGAACTGAATAGTATTTTAATAAAGCTTTATATTTTGTATTATATTTCACAGGTAAACTAAATGGAATATTTGAAATTAAATACGCACGAAAGCCTTAGTTTTTATTTTGTTTTTGTGCAGAAATAAAAATAACAACAACAACAACCACGACGACGACGACAACAACAACGACGACAACGACAACTACAACAACGACGACGACTCCGCCGCCGACGACCACAGAATACTACCCATCTCGTGAGTATTTGTGGTAGACTGTACTTGACTGATGTAACCGCAGTAATACAACAACGAAGACAACCACAAAATACTACCCGTCTCGTGAGTACTTGTGGTAGACTGTACTTAGACTGTAAAAGAACGTATTCAGAAGCATACGTACTATTTTTTAGGGTTCCGTACGTACCTCAAAAGGAAAAAACGGAACCCTTATAGGATCACTCGTGCGTCTGTCTGTCCGTCTGTCACAGCACATTTTCTACAAAAGTACTGGACCAATTAAGTTGAAATTTGGTACACATATGTAAATTCGTGACCCAAAGACGGACATCTTAAGTAAACGAATGAATTTCAAACACGGAGGCCACTTTTGGGGGGTAAATTAGAAAATTAAAAAATAATGTTTTTTAAACTATATCGTGTTACATATCAAATGAAAGAACTCATTTCGAGAATCTCAAATATATTTTAATTGGAATTTTAAAATTAATAGTTTAGAAGTTATTTAAGAAAATAGCTAAAAAATGCTTTTCTTTACTATTTCTTTCAGGTCCCATATTGGGATATCTTCCTCCATACCTTCCTCCATTTGAGGAGAGATTTCAATCTTCTCGAGCTCTTCTTCTTCCTCGGTCCCTCATTGCTGAGGATCGCGACCATGTATGCTACGTCTCCACAGTGTGCGATCATAGGCCATATGGGTCACGCACTGCATGTTGCCGCCAACCACCCTCTTCACAACATCAGACCATCTCGTGGGTGCTTTTCCTCGCGCTCGCTTGCCCTCTATTTGGCCCAAGATAATCTGCCTTTCTAGGTCGTGCTTTTTAGACCGCATGATATGACCAAAGAAGCTGAGCGCGCGTTCTTGACATTTTGTAGAGAGCCGTGTGGTGATCTTCAGCTCCTCTAGGATAGACTTATTGGTTCTCATAGCCGTCCAGGGTATGCGTAGGAATCTTCTCGAGCTACTGTAGGGTTAAAGCTGGCGTAGCTGTAGTTGACGTTCGCAAACGCATTGTACTATGCCCACTTTAAAAACAAACTAACTTTATCTTTAATACAACATCAATGTGGTTTCAATATCAGTTGGTGACGCTCATATACGAACCCCGGTGCAAATTAGTTCGTCTATTTCTACACAACCAATTTGTTTATTCTAAAAAAAATTACACATGAACATTATATTCCTACCCGTCAAATAAAAAATCGTTATTTTTTTTTTCTTTCAGTACAAACGGTATTTTTTGTATTTGGATTAAGTTAAATATTGTAGAATATTACCATATAAATTTAAAGTACATTAGTATAAGCATTAAATATTTGAGATTTTTAAACTAAAACATTATTTTTGTACAAACGCGAGAACCTCAAAAAATGGTCTGACTAGACGAAAACATAATTATGCATCGGAGCTTGTAGGTACAGGCATCTGCAATAATATATTACACAACGAAGGCCGCAAAAATATCTGACACGATCTTATTTGTAGAGCCACATATTTTTGCGGCCTTCGAAGAGTAACATATTATTGCAGGTGACTGTACATCCTCACTTAACGGTTCATTGGCACATATTTTATTTTGAAATTAAATTGATATCATGATACCAATTTGCAATCGTTATTCCTTGTTTCAGGATACGTGGTACCTTTGCAGCCGGCGGAACAAAAGCACACTCAAGCGCAAGACGCAACCACTTACGGTAAATACATGGCATGCATTTACTTAATAAGATTTTTAGCTTAATTAAGCTCACAGATATATGTACATCAAAATAGATACCGCATGTAACTACACCCGGCGTCACGGAAATCGTACACCTTGGTTGGTGCGAGCGATTGCGAGCGATTCTAGCTCTTAGTAAAATAGTTTTGCCTTATTCAATTTGACATCAGTTAAAGGCTATTTGGATAAACTTTAATTTCATGTCTCTTTTGTTTACGTGTTTTATTAATTGTCAATTTTGTCGGCCTTTGAAAGAATCGCTTGCGCCCGAAGGTGTGCGATTTCCGCGACGCTGAGTGTACTACTATTAGATCTATTAGTATAAAAATTAAACGTCATTCAGGAGCGTAATGTGATGTGATCGGGTATTTTAGTGTTGAATGTCCATCACCGCATGTCCATCAACGATCCGCATATATGTATCTATTTAATTATGTTGGTTCGTTTTGATAGTTTGATGACGATGTATTTCAAATTTTTTCAACAACTCGTTATTGATTAATGATCCAATGGATACAATACTCAATAATCAGCGTCCACGACAAATATAATAAATGTACTATTTTCTGCAGAACAAGATCATTTGCACGCAATGCAATGTAAGAGCATTTGCGAGATAAACTGAAATATAATTAAGCCTGACTGAAACCTATTTTACATTCAAGCATGCTACTCTGCTTGCTGTAACAAACTCCGATTACAGTAAAAAGAGGCATACTTTTTGGAGCCAGCCAAAAGTTCACATTCCCTAGTCTGTCTGTAGTTATTATTTTATTTACTCTACCTTTGATTTCGTTTCTCATTGGTTTTAATATAGGAATTAAAACTATGTACATTATATTTTACAAAATTCTGTAGGTACATTTTTAAATACAATACCGCAATGGTATGTAAATAAAATCATAATAATAACCTCGACTACTAAATTGGCTAATCAGATACTGTGAATTGAAGTTGCAGTATAATCATATCAAACTCGCTTCGATGGCCACTCTCGTTATGAAATATGTTTTATCAAAGAGAATTCGGGGATTAAGCTTAATACTATAATCCTTGCAATCAACTTGTGAGCGCGTGTATAGTGAATGGATCTCGTCAACACAAACAATTCAACAGAACATTCCGTCCAGTGTATATACGGGTCTCAAAAGTAATCTAACTTTAATGCGAAAAACGGTTTGCACAATTTAAAAAGTCAACGGTCTCAAAGCAAACTTATGCTATCGAGTTTTATAGGTCACAATCGTTGTCAGTTCTAAATTTTATTGCGATTATCGTAATTTAACCTATATAAGAGGCTGTTTACAAAAAACTACGAAACGAGATCGATCAAGAAAATTAATAGGTAGTTAAAATAGGTCGTTAATATAATAATAATAAATATGAACGGTCTAATAGCGAAGAGTCTTGACCAACATCCTGAGAGACTCTCGCTAGGTGGTTGGATCAAGGGTCAGATGCAGAAGGCGGTGATCTTCGACACGGTGCGGATAGTCCGCCGGTTCCTCTCTCTGCAGCTCTGACCACCGGTAGCTTGGGCCTTGCCCCGCTGCTGGCAGCACCCTAGGTTAGGTTTTTTATAATGCGTTTTTTTTTATTAGCCTGGTTAAGTATCCCACTGCTGGGAAAAAGCCTCCCCTCGCTTCCTCCACCTCAACCCTGTCTTTTGTAGTTTCCCGCCAATCCGGATAAAATGCGTCCAAGTCGTCCCGCCATCTCCTTTTCGGTCTGCCTGCACTCCGGCTAGCTCCGTGGGTCCCACTCCGTCACCATTTTGGCCCACCTTTCAGGGTGCATGCGGCAGACATGTCCAGCCCAGTCCCACTTAAGCTTAGCGGTCTTGACATCTACATCTACAACTCTAGTTCTGGAGCGCAGTTCCGTGTTTCTGATTCTATCAGTCCTGCGAACACCCAGTATACTGCGCTCCATCGCTCGCTGGCAAACCTTGAGTTTGGACTTTAAAGCCTCAGTCAATGACCATGTCTGAGCACCATAGGTTAGGATAGGCAGGATACACATGTCGATGAGTTTGCGCTTAAGACACAGGGGAAGATCACCCTTCAATAGCGCCTTCATGGACCAGAAGCTCTTCCAGGCGTTATCGATACGTCTATTGACTTCTATGGTTTGCCTGTTTTCGATGGAAGCTATCTGGCCCAAGTAAATGTACTCATCAACATACTGTATATGCTTCCCATCTACCGTGACCCTATGTTTTGCTCTGTTGGTCATCAACTAGGTCTTCGCTCTGTTCATTGTGAATTTTATATGTATTTTTTATTGTTTTGTAAGTGTTTTTATATTTTACTTTTATATTCATATTATAAATAACCTATGTCGCGCGGGACAACAAAAGTCATGCTAAGCGCTCAGGAATACCTATGTAAATAATCAAAACCTTTCAGATTATGGATTAACAAATAAACTTTGTTGTTGTTTCAGATACAATGCAAAACGTCATCGAGCAGTCCGTCCTGGACAACAACTGGCTGCCGACTGCCGAGTCCACGGGCTCCAGAGCCCACCAGGCTCTGTCGCTGCCGACCCTGGCCGCCTTCTTAGCGCTTCCCCACTTCAACTCTATTATACATAGTAGTCTCCAAATAATATACTCAATACTCTCTAACAACATGAACGCAAGATGATAAGGTTACTAGCCGTTTGGTAATCAGTGTCAATTTTACATTTTACACCTTAGATAGTTGTTGTTTAGATATCAGGAAAATTCATAAATTAGTTGTGGTTATTAGGATCTCTGTTTTGTTGTTGTTTACAAACAAACAATTATGAATTTTACAAAAATACTTTTCGATGAATTGATATCGGGATTTGCTCAGTACTATGAATTGTCATAGAACGTGATAACGGGGTTTGGTACTGAGTAAATAGATAAATTCATTCAAAATTCATAAAGGCAAATATTTGTTTAAAATGTTCCATTTACGTTGAAATTAAACTACAGGATAATAAAGTTACTTTGTTTATTTTAAAATAACAATGCCACAGACATTAAATGAATGAAAAAAATGTATGCTTCAATTACTAATGGATGAGATTTTTAAGCATAAAATATTTTGTGCTACATTTTTCCGGGTATGTATTCGTAATAAAATAATTAATACCCGTGTTTTTAGCTACAGAAAAACTCATGACGGCTATGTAAGTTTAAAATTAAAATGTTTCATAAACCAAATCCAAAGAGTTAATTAAAAAGAATGTAATTACACAGTTGTCACTGCAAGTGACACTTAATCAGCTGTTCGTTTCGGCCCAATTAAATTTCTTGCATCCTTCATCAGCATTTTAAATACCAACAGTTAGCAGTTAAAATTACTCATAATTATGGTTAAAATTATTTTAGATACACTTAAGAATATTATATAAATACAGACTTATTATGGGAATAAATCCACACCATATAATAATGAATACAATGTACGTATCCACTATCCGTTTTAGGTAATCTCAAATAGTTTTAACCATACAATGAATTACTTACTGTATAAAAATAAATATTTTCCATAATGAAATATAAAAAGCTAGTCAGTTTTTACCTAAGCATATCAATAACAATGTATAAATCAAATGATACATAAAATATTGTTAATGTAAATAATATTAATAATTAAATTAGGTACTTCAATGTTTTTTTTTTACAAAGCAATGTTGCAGATTAGTTTTTATTAGTTTACTGTACCTATGTTCGCAACGTTAACATTATTTAATCATTACCTGAATTAAAGCTTAATGAACTTTTGTTTACCAATAAATTATATTACAATAAAGAGACGTGAATTACTATTTATGTACTAAACATTAACATACGTCATAAACAGATTCTACTTTGCAATTATTGAGCATATATCTCAATATTGTGTTCCAGTATGTCCATTTGTGTGCGAACTAATTATGTTTACTATTCAGAAAATTACTCATATTTAATTACACAAACGGGTCTACCGCGATATAATTTAATTAAACTTTAACGGGTAGCTGCAATTTCTTTGTCTACCCTGAACATTTTTATAAACTAATTTCGGGTAGTTTAGTATTGTTTTATTTATTATATATCCGTTGACATTAGCTGGGACGTCAGTCTTTCCGTGGGGACAGCTAGTGCAACTCAGCGGAAACATCGGAATTTAAGGTAAAAACAATGAAATAATATCGCGATAGACCCGTTTGTGTAATTAAATATGTGTACAAAACGCGAGAGTTTATATTGCAAACAGAAGATTACTATTTTTAATTGCTGCTTGTGTTATAACTGATGTTTGTAAGCGTTATTTAGTTTTAGGGAAATGTTATGTAAATATCGCAAGCATAGAATTAACACAATTTTATTACATTATAGTATAGGCCAGTATTACTTTAGAGTAAGTTTATAAAATAAGCTAAGAATGTAAATAGTAAAATAATATGATTAAAACCGATTTGTAAATGTTTAGTTTTATTTATGAGAGAGAGATGCAAATACTCGTAGATAAACGAACATAGTGACTCGCAGTAACCCTCCACCCCACCCCTCCCTAGCAGGGACCGATTACCGGTTTATTTTTCATACAAATTAACCGGTATTTAATTCCGGTATCTTGGTTGTTTATGTATATTTTTGCACTTAATTTGGCTAATCTGATCAATCAATATCCTTACCTAAATATTGTTCTATAATATCAAAGAAATAATGTGAAAGCTATGAGATATTTTGATTTTTGGTTATACCTGTAACGGTCCCTGCTCCCTAGTCATATTGAATGAAGTTGCCATTAATGTACTTCGGTATTCCATGGTTTTCTGGTTTCATTCTAAATAAGATATTGGGGTCTGCCTAGTTACTTCTAGCCTATAATAATATCATGCAATTGGTTCAGGCAATATTTTTAATAGTGAATAGAATCAGGCGTTACTTTGCGGAAATCCATACTAATTAAAACCAAAATATTATTACGCAAGTAAGTATAACGGGTTAGCACTGATTGACTAGCACGTTATCTTTTCGCGGATTAGCAAAATAATATTTTGGTTTTAATTAATATTTTTAATAGTAAGTTTTAAAGAGTTTTGCATTGAAATTATAGAATATATTAAGCGACCAATTTATTTTGGTTTACTTATTTACTGAAAAACAAACCTAACGCCCCGGAGTTTACTTGGCATCCTAATCGCAACAACGTTATGAAATACATAATATAACAATAACGCTTCATCCGAATAAAACATTCGACTCTGCAATGGAAGGATCACTTCAACCTAATGGTGTCATATGTGCACATGGACAGTAAAAGTGCTTGACAGAAGACACATTTAAAAGACACAACTCAAATATTAGAATCGAATTGAGACCACACAGTTGTATCACGTGCCTTCAAAACACTTTAGTGAACAAGCTATTGTTGCCAAAAGTACACTCAACAGCTACAAAAATGAGACAATCTAGGAAGCCCAAACATATGTACAATGTTTACAACACGCATGGCAAGTTATTTAAGGTGCTACCTTATAATAGTTGCAGATATTTTAACAGATGATACTTTACTTTAAAACAATGTATTTAAATTTTTATTTAGTATTAGTTTTTAGTTTTATAGATAAGTTAGTTTATTTTTCTTTTTATTGTATCTACCATCTACCTGAAACTTAAATAAATAAAACTTTAAATAGAAATTAAGAATATTTATTTTTTTGTTTTAATTTACCGAACAAAAAATTTATTGTAAGGAAAACTGCAAAAGGTTATTAGGATGAAATGGCCAGACAGTTAGGTGTTAGGTAAGAGAGGTACTAGAATGTGTTCAATGAGTTCACATTTAACAATCACATTAACAGGGTGTTTTTACATAGCAAATTAGTTTTCAGTTTTCTCCAAAAAAACATCGTAAAAGCTATAATGTTTCATACTTAAATATACTCCAGTAACCGAGTACTATCAGCTGTATAAATATCTGCAACTAATAAGGTAACACCTTATATAAAACTTTCAACCTTGAGCCCAAGGCCATTCTGATTTAATAACTTACGGATTCAAACTGGATTTGATACGAGCTTGCTGATTGTCTTGGTGATTGGCGCGCATCCCACGCACGATTTTCAGTTAGTTTCGCATGTACCAAAGACATATGTAACTCCGTATAAGGTATAAGTGGTATAACTGCCACTTGCACCATCCCACTAACCCGGGGTTTAACTGTTAAACCGTTAACCCAGTGTCAAATTGTACTGGTAACCATGGTTACTCCAGGTTTAACCAGTTAACCCCGGGTTAGTGGCACCATCCCACTCCCACAAGTGAATGAATAAAGTCTAAGGAAAAAACGTGCCTCGGTAATCATGAAAAAGTAACCCTCTATACTATCTATTCTCTTTGCATGTACCAATCACGCTGCAGCGTGAGCGATCTTCAAGGTCGCATCAAAATTTGATCAAAACCAACAAAGTTCTGGAACTCCCAGTGGTGTGACGTGTTGTGACACATGCTTACGTCACTGTCGAATAACAACCTAAAGTATGCCTGCCGTCACTCATGCAAAATAGTTATTTACGATACAAGTGCGGAAAGTAGGAAATTATCTATTCGCACGTGTATCGTACAACGTTTTACAGTACATATGGATCTTTAAATTTTCAACATAGGCACGGAAAGTGCTTATTCCTGCGCTAGTGCGGGAAAGTAGCACCATATGTACTGTAATAGTTATTTTTTAATACAGTTGCTCACAAAGTGCTACTTTACGTAGCTGTTTAGCGTGCGGAAAGTTGGTTATGTCGAACTAGTGCTTTTTACTTTTCCAATTTTTTTAAATTTATACTTGTTCCAATTCACGACTACTTATTGATGAGTGTTAATATTAGTTTCCTTTAAACGTCGTAATCAGCATAAAAACCTACTGTTAATGTAAGAATATGAAAAATATACATATTTCATATTTTAATACTTACCTCTTCATCATTATAACACGTTTATTTTTTAATATTGAATATTGAAAATTCCGTTCTTAATAAGGTGTCTGAATGGAACGGAATAGCTGCCAAACGCCCATAGATATAATATACTTAAAGACGACGTCTAAGCGAGCTGTCACTGTTACCACTTTTGTTTAGTGTACGATTAACAATGTTTTACTTATTTTTTCGCAACTGTATTAAAAAACGTCGTTCGATACACGTGCGGAAATGTCATTCTTCACTCGTCCCGAGTCTTCCCACTCGCCTGCGGCTCGTGGCAAGATATCTCGGAACTCGTGAAGTAATGACATACCTTCCGCACTAGCATCGAAATGTACTATATCTACACACATGTCATCAGTGCTCTATAATGCGTTCAGAAACCGTAGGAAATGACAAGCTTTAACACAACCAATTTTACTATGAGAACTTTCTTATCTGTGATAGTAGGAAAATTTGTACTTTAATGTACATAACGTTATAGATTTTTGTAGGTTATGAGTTTAAATTTGGAACAGCAGTCAAAACTCAAGTAGGTCTCTATCTAGTATCCATAGATATTAAAACAGTTATCGATACGAAACGTCAATTTAGTATGTTTTTTTAAATATAATCCGCACGATATTTCGAGTGATCTCGAGTGACATGAGAATAGGGACTTCATTCTTTTGTCTAGGAATTAAAAAAAACTACGGATGAGTGACATGCGTGAAAAAAGTTTTCATTTACCGCCATTTGACGTACAGTTTATCTTTTAGTTAGTTTTAAGTATGTGTTTAGATAAAGTAGTGTATGTAACTGTACATAATTAGGCATTAAAACACTCGTGTGATCCTATTAAGAAACTCACTAACGTTCGTTTCTTAAACCCACACTCGTATTTTAATGCCTCTCATTATGTAGCAGTCACATAAACTACTATTACGATACAAGTGCGGAAAAAGGAAATTCGCACGTGAAACGTGAAACTGTAAAACGTTGTACGATACACGTGCGAATTACCTATTCGCACGTGTATCGTACAACGTTTTACAGTACATATGGCCCTTTAAACTTTTGACATCGCACGAAAAGTGCTATTTTACGCACTAGTGCGGGAAAATAGGACCATATGTACTGTTACCGACGCCCGGTAACACAATACTTACTTTTAGCGTATTATATTTATTTATAATATGTTTTTCACCATTCTTCAAAATAAGATACTACTTTTCCATATTGACATGTTTATTAATCTGCCGCCATGACAACGTCAAATTATTTGAATATAGGTAAAGAGTAAAAAGGTAACTAAATGTAGGTTTCAGTAAGAAGTCCGCAACATATTCCCCCGGGAATGCGCGACTAAGCGCATTCAGCATCAGTCGGGAGGCGGACAATCTTCACAGCGGGGCGCCGCAGCACTCCCCCGGCAGTGCGGACGTCGGCGACTCGTACGCGTCCATCAGCACCTGTGAACACTTTAACTATTATGCCCTTCGGCCAGATGTTGCGTGGTAATCCGGGGTCTGCGATAACAACCACATCGCCTTCTTTTAGGTTCGGTCGCTCGCGGACATGCGATCTGGGTAATAATGTCGGCAGGTATTCGCGAACCCAACGATTCCAGAAGACATCGCACAGTCTTTGGGCCTTTCGCCATTGTTTTCGTGTAATCAGATCGTTGTCAGTGAAAGTTCCAAAATGTGGCATGTTGTTTCGTCCCGTAAGGAGTAAATGGTTCGGTGTTATAGCTTCACGGTCATCTGGATGCACCGAAACATGTGTCAGAGGCCGGGAGTTTACTGTCCATTCTGCTTCAGTCAGCACAGTTCTCAAGACTTCTTCTGTTGGGCATTGTTCTCTAAGGGTTGTACTCAGTGCGCTCTTAACAGAACGAATTAGCCTTTCCCAACAGCCTCCCATATGGGGCGAAGCGGGTGGTATAAAGCTCCAATCAATGCCTTTATTGAGGAAGAAATCCCTAATCAACCCCTGATCGATTGCCTTGATAGACCTTCTGATTTCAGTGTCCGCTCCGTGGAAATTCGTGCCGTGGTCCGAGTAAATAACCATTGGCGATCCTCTGCGGGCTATCATCCTGCGCAAAGCGAGTATAACAGAGTCAGCAGATAGTGATGCAGCCAACTCGATGTGTACAGCTCTACTCGTCATACACGTAAACAGAGCACCATATCGCTTCTCGTGTCTTCTCCCTATAGTCACCATCATGGGTCCAAAATAATCTAAGCCACAGTGGCTGAACGGTGGGTGATGGTGTGCAAGTCTTGCTGGTGGTAAATCTCCAAGCGGAAGGCGTGTCGGCTGGGCTTTGCGTATTCGGCATAATTGACAAGACTTTGCAGTGTTCCTCACTGTAGGGCGTAAGTTGAGGATCCAAAACATCTGGCGCAAGGAGTTGACAACAGTCTCATTATTTCCGTGGTTAGCTCGTTCGTGGTGATGCAAGATAAGTAATTTCACGTATGGATGTTTGCCGTCCAATATAATGGGCTGAATGAGGTTCCGATCTACTTCGCTCACAGCGCTGGCTCTCCCCCGCAATCTCAATACGCCATTATCGTCTATGAATGACGACAAGTCACGTAGGCGACTGTTCTTGTCCCATGGCCTATTATTTCTGAGATCTTCCAATTCGACCGGAAAACTTTGATATTGAGATTGCTTAATCCATGCCTTTTCAGCTTTTTCTATATGTTCTAATCTAAGGCCAGTACGTTCCTTGTTTTGAGTACTCTCCAGAAATGTGAAAACGTATGCAGTACTTCTGATGAGTCTCAGCCATTTGGAGAATCTGCTGATGTCAGGCAAACATGTCGTGTATGCGTACACTGGCAGGACATTGTAAGTAGGTTTCTTAACCTCCAGTAGGTTTAGTGGTACTGGCTCGGTGTCCGCGCGCTGAGCCGGCCACGTTTCAGGCTGCTGATATAAGAAAGACGGGCCCTTGAACCATCGGTGATCGGAATTCAAATCTTCTATATCTCTGGTGGCGTCGTCTGCTACGTTTTGTGACGTCGACAGCCACCTCCACTCTTCAGTGCTCGTATGTTCTGCAATTTCACCCAACCGATTTGAAACAAAGGTTTTGAAGTTTCTCGGGTCTCCCTTAATCCATGAGATTACGGCTGAGGAATCAGTCCAAAAATACCTTTTAGCTGGTTTGATGGTGTCGTGATCTTTCTCGATCGTAGAAGCAAGTCGCGTCGCGAGAACAGCAGCTTGAAGTTCAAGCCTGGGGATAGACACTGGTTTCAGTGGGGTCACGCGGGATTTACTGGTGACAAGCGCAACCCATATCTTTCCATCTTCTCGTACGAAACGCCAGTACGCCACTGATGCGTATGCTTTCTCGCTGGCGTCGCAGAAGATATGCAATTCTATGGTGCATCTAGTAGGCTCTGGTGCGTAGTGTCGCGGTACTCTACACGCACAGGCATTAATAAGGCGAGCAATCCAACGCTTCCAAACAAGATGATCGGCTTCTTGCACATTTTGATCCCAACGTATTCCTGATCGCCATATCTGCTGAAGAAGGATCTTTCCTTGTATGACGATAGGCGTCAAAAGACCGAGTGGGTCAAACACACTCATCACAACCTTTAGCGCTTCTCGCTTCGTCGGTTTCCGTGTGTGGTCGATAATTTCTGCAGGTAATTTTGACAGGTTTAAATTAAATCCAAAAGTATCTTCGGACGGGTTCCATCTCAGTCCAAGGATTTTGACATTTACGTTGAAGTCAAGATTTACCCCTCCTGAGCCTCTTTTACTCTCTTCGATGTCTTTCATGACGTTTTCGTTGTTGGACACCCATTGTGTTAGAGTAAACCCCCCTTCTTTGTTTATGTGCGCAACTTCTTTAGCGATTTTACGAGCTGTTTCTTCGGAATGGAAACTGTGTAGATAGTCATCCATGTAAAATCGGGTCTTTATCGCGTCGACAGCCTCCGGGTGTTCCTCAGTAAAATCCTCTGCGTTTCTATTTTTAATATATATTGCAGTTGCCGGTGAAGAAGTTGCTCCAAAAATAACTGATTTCATTTCGAATTCCTTCATTGGCCCTTTTCTGTCAAATTCTCTCCAAAGAAAGCGTTGGGCGGGGCGGTCCTCTGCTCTTATGCGGATCTGAAGAAACATTTCTTTTATATCTGCAGACACGGCTATTTCACCCTCTCTGAATTTGAAAATGACTGCTAACAGTGAAAGTAGCAAGTCTGGGCCGGTGAGCAGTTTGTCATTCAGGGACACGCCTTGCACTTTGCTAGCAGCATCGTGGACAATTCTAAGTTTCCCCGGTTTGTTGATGTTAGTTACGCCAAAATGAGGAAGATACCACTTCTTTGGGGATTGTATTGGCTCACAAGGTCCAGCATACCCACTGCTCAAAAAGTTCTCCATATTTGCTTTGTATTTTTGACCATACACAGAGTCTCTGTCCATTTTCTTTTCTATAGATTGTAATCTCTTCGCGGCGTGGGAAAAGCTCTTCGGCATTACAGGGTTATCCTCTCGCCACAAAAGACCTACTTCCCATCTCTTGCCATCTTCTACCCTTCTTGCTGTGTTTTGTAGAATTGCGATGGCTCTTTCATCCTCTTGATTCAACTTCAGCTTATTCGTGACTCCTAGAGAGTCAATTTTGAAGTAGTCTTCTATCAATCGATGCAGATCCTCGTCAGTATGTCCTACAAAGTGTACGGCGTTGGAATACGAATGGGAAAATCCGTGCACTACCCACCCAAGTGGAGTCAGGGTGGCTAGTGGTTCGTTCCTCTTTCCTTTACGGACCTCCTTGGTAATGGTCGCTTGCCAATTGTCTAGGCCGATCAAGAGCTCTGGGACTCCATGCTCGTAGCATAGACCAGTCTTGGGTAAATCCTGTAGGTGCTCGTATTTGTCGATATTGGCAACAGTCTGTGGCGAAATCGGCAATCTTTCTATTGTTCGAACGTCGTATAATTTCAGTAACACGTCGGAGGGCCCAGTAACTTCTACGTCGAGACGTTCAGATCCACGATGATCGGAGGTGGTATTCACACCAGACAGGCTCAACGGTTCGGCGATCCCTTTCAGGCCAATTTCATTCGCGAGGTCTTGCTTTAGAAGCGTGAGTGTACTTCCTCCATCCAGAAAGGCGTACGTTAATTTCGACTTGACTGG
Organism: Cydia splendana; assembly: GCF_910591565.1. Classification (NCBI taxonomy): domain Eukaryota; kingdom Metazoa; phylum Arthropoda; class Insecta; order Lepidoptera; family Tortricidae; genus Cydia; species Cydia splendana. The sequence goes on along the minus strand of NC_085976.1, from coordinate 5,416,966 downwards.
CCCATGGATTTGAACAGGTATGATCTTTAATAAAACTTGAGATCTGGTGGTTCTGCTGCAAGCTGTCGTTTCTTGTGGGGGTTTCTCACCTTCTGCCTCCATTCCGGTAGGTTGAGGGTTCGAGGTTGATGGATGTACGCAAGCTGATACTTCGGGCTGGTGAGGAACCGGAGAATGAAGTAGTCTATTATGTGACCTGCGGCATCCGTCAATGCCACACGAGCGGGCTCGGCAGCTCTCTCTATGATGTCTGGATCTTAGGCACTTAAAGCACACCTTGGCCTCTTTCGCCCAATCCCATCGATCGTCAATTGACAGGCGTAGAAAGTTTTCACAATTCTTGAGAAGGTGAGTCTTCGAATTACAGTATAGGCACAATATTTCAAGGGGACCTTTGGTCTGATTCGAAGCATAGCAGGGTTCGGGTTCGAGATCAGAATCGCTATCTTCAGATATAGCGTAATGGGTCTTGTGCTGCTGTAACGGTTTTATTGTGGTGCGGGTGGTCTCGTGCATCCAGTACTTAGAAGTAGTTTGGGCTTCCTTCTTCAAAAATTCTGACAGCTTAACAAGTTCAGGTTCGTGATCGTGCTCATGTTCTGAAGCATATGTAAGCCAGCGCGTCTTGAGGTGGGGCATCTTCTGTTTCAGGGTCCGTAGAAGCTCCATATTGTGCAGGTGTTCAGGCTTTTTAAGGGCTTTGATAGTTGACACGCAATTCCGAACCTTGCAGAGCTGCTCTGTATTGTCAACGATCTTAGGTAAGTCTCTGAGCGCCTGTATTTCCTCTTGTAGAATAAGTTCCGGTAAGCCAAATCGCAGTTCTAGGGCTTCCATTATCTCGATGACAGAGACATGCGTGTCTAAAAGCGCAGCGACAGTGACACGAGCTTCACCCTTTAAGCAACGTCGGAGTTTGGAGATAAGTTCGTTTTCGGTCGATGAGGCTTTGATGTCTGTGACGGCGGCTTTAAAAGAAAGCCATTCACTGACATTTCCGTTATAGTAGGGCAAATCTTTTGGTTCACTTGGACGACGTAGATTCCCTATCTCTCGAGCTAGAAGTTGTATGTCTGAGAGCTTGGGATCAGGACGGGCACAGACATTTTTCTCGTTTGGCGGCTCGGTACATTGCTCACGTTCAACATGGTTCGCTGGTTCACAGCGACGGGCTGGTTCGTCTTGTTCATGGGCGTGTAGTTCCGTTGTCAACCACTCTTGAACGCGGCTTCGACTAGTTCGGCTGGATTGAGATCGATGGCTTCCCTTGGCGTCTAGACGAGCTAACGTTACTTCCAGTTCTTTCTGAATGACGGTTTGTTCCAAGTTTAGCTTCAGTTCTGCTATTCGTTTCGCGGCCGCTAGTTCAGCCTCCTTTTTTTGTACGAGTACACTACTAACATTAGATCGGATGGTGTGGTTTCGTTCCGATTTATTCTGGCTGACAGTACTTGCCTTCGATCTTACTACATCCGATTTTTCTTTAACAGGGGTTGACGTGGTCGGTTCCTTCTTATCTCCAGACGTACCCGGTTCCAGTTCTGGTTTCTTAGTGCGGCTCCTCGTAACTCGCCCCGACATGGTTCAGTTCGGTTCGGTTCAATATGTAGGGGAGTCAACGGCGGCGCGGCGCTGGATCGTGCGGCTCGATAGGACCACTATGTTACCGACGCCCGGTAACACAATACTTACTTTTAGCGTATTATATTTATTTATAATATGTTTTTCACCATTCTTCAAAATAAGATACTACTTTTCCATATTGACATGTTTATTAATCTGCCGCCATGACAACGTCAAATTATTTGAATATAGGTAAAGAGTAAAAAGGTAACTAAATGTAGGTTTCAGTAAGAAGTCCGCAACATGTACTGTAAATATTATTTATGCATTACAATTGTAATTTGCGTTTACGTTCTTAACCAGAAAATTCTAAACTTTGTGGAAAGTATCTCAACCCAACCTAAGGGACGAGTGATCCCTAACACTTTCGTTGCCGGGCGTCCGTTTCCAGTAAAAAATTAACACACATTGTGTTCTTGGCAGTGAATGTGTTAATGAGCGGTGTAAACGCTTAAAAGTTTTATAATACAACAATTTACTTACTGTCAACACATTTTTTTAACACACACTTTTACTGACCTTGATGTGTTTGTGTTTACTGAGGAATTCCAAGTTACCTTCCGACTGCATCATCACTTCATCAGGTAAGCTACATTTTAGCCTATTATTGCATTGTCATCGGAATTTCTCAGATTTAATTTTGGAGGAAAATAGTTACCACTTTTGAGAATAATCTGAAAAAAAAAAACAGACTACAATTTTAACAGTAGAAAAAGGAGGCAAATTTAAAAATTGTAGGCACGAAGGGTCGATCTCTGATACGTTTTGGATTTGGTACCCTTTCGCTTTAGACCGACGACTTTTGGTTTGCTATGAATACCTGTAGATCAGCGGTCGGCAACCTTTTAGCAGCCAAGGGCCACATAGTAGTTAACGAAGTTGACGCGGGCCGCACTTTGGTAATATTTGTGAGTTTAGCAGACATTGTCGTTTGTCAATATTACATACAAAATAGCCAGGGCTTGTTGCCGACCGCTGCTATAGATAATCAGCTAGGTACTAAAACACTGCACAACTAACACATTAAGTGAATCTGCAGCCACTCACTTCTCATTTCCTTAATCGAGCACCTATCCTACGGGGTTATTATGCCTATGGAAGTTTTTTCGCTGAGATCTTTGAACTACAGAAGATTGGTTTCTTTGACGTTTATTTCGTCAGATTATTTTATTGGATTATTGACGATGAAGCTTGCTTTTTTTTTTTTTTACTAGCCCATGTGTGTGTCCCACTGCTGGGCAAAGGCCTCCCCTCTCCCTTTCCAGTCCTCCCTGTGCTGAGCAAGATCCCGCCAATCCCGCTGGAATGCATCCAGGTCGTCCCGCCATCTCTTTCTCGGTCTGCCTCTGCCTCGACTACGCTAAGCTTGCTTTAAAACGATAATTTATTTTAAGCTAATGATCAAAGTGAAATGTATCTAATATTTTCTTTCAGTTCCTCTTTTTGCTAGAGGTTATGCCCGCGGCATCTTATTGACAACCATTTAGCGAGAATTTTGACCGTTGTAGGAAAGAGGTATCTAATTATTTACCTCAGTTTTAATTAATTATTATATCATAGTATATTATCATGTAAATTAGTACAAAGATAGATCGAAAAGTTTGAATGTGCCTCCATATATTTTATTATTCAAAAGTTTATTTAGAATTACTTTCCCGGAGTCTTTTTTGTAGAAGTGCTTTTTAGATTTTAAAATCGTGGGTTTAAACCTCGGTCGTACCGTACAGGGCAAAACAATCATTCTAAAAATAAATGGAAAAGGTAACTGATACCTGTGTTCAAGATTAAAAACGAACTCAAGCGTTGAAATGAACAGGACCTCTTTCACATAACCGAAAAATGCCATTAGATTTTCCAGATAATGCGTAAAAAATGTGTCTGCTAAAAGACGGGATTAAATCGCGCAAATAATACCCTTTTGTAGAAACTATTTTGTCCAAACTTTACTCTTAGTTTAGAAATATAATTCTGTATAATTATATCGGTTCGGATTAGAGATCAGAGCCTTATATTTGCGTGTCTCCTAACTTCGGTAACTCTTTGTAATGCAAATCTTAGAGCAAACACAATTAAAATGTTAATTAATTTACAACGGCATAAAATTGCGCGGTCGCCTATTTACTGGCCATGTAAAAGTATAATTTACAAAACGTTGGAGTGTTGTTTTAAAATTTTAATTAAGAGACGTGGTCTGAATAATCTGATCTTTTTATTTTAATTGTACACTTGGAAAGGATTATGAAAATGTAATTTCTGTATGGTTTCGTTCTGGAAATGTCCTCGTTTGCGGTTTGGTTCCAAATTTCAATGCGGCTCATGATACGTGAGTGCCAAAGTTTATTCAGATAAACCCGGGAGTCAGATTAACTTTATTTTATTTTGCAAGGCATGACACTACATTTTTTCACTGTAATTTATTATAATTTCATCGTAATCATTAGAGCCGTTTCCAAGATCCCCGAAATATATAAATAAATAAATATTTATATTATGCTTAAAGATTTAAAGGACTATATATCTTTGCAGTTAGCTGTCATCACACAATCAGCCTGATTTACTAGCACCACGCTTACCCGCAGCCGTTAACTGTGTATTACTTTTACACACACGCAAATGAACTCCTACATCTATCCCGCAGTCGACTCACGCTCTCCGGAGGTACATTTATCTCAGTCTTGAATAAGATATCGTGAGACATGGACAAAGCTGAGATGTTATCGCGCGTCTTCGAGTGGCCACAATGCATAAACCGGGTGATTTACTCTGCCTGACGTATTCCTGTAGGTAAAGGTAATCAGTTGGGGATTTTTACCATAGGTAATTTCATGAATCAGCAGTATGTGGAACCGTTGACCGTTTACAATGGTAAACGCTCAAGATTTTGAAAAAAAAATTAAAGAGCCGAAGTTCTTATTTTAAATACTTAAAACCTAGCTATCGAGCGCTCAGGTGAAACCAAATGAAATCCTAGATTTATTTTATAAAACATTTTTTTTTTTTTTCTTTAGCCTATTAGTGTGTCCCACTGCTGGGCAAAGGCCTCCCCTCTTTCCCGCCACTTGTCTCTGTCTAATGCACACTCCCGCCACTCCACACAGAATGTATCTAGGTTGTCCCGCCATCTCCGTTTGGGTCTTCCTCTGCCCCGAGATCCATCCTGTGGGATCCAGTCCGTGGATACTTTAGCCCAGCGTTCTGGGTGCATTCGGCAGATGTGCCCTGCCCAGTCCCATTTCAGCTTTGCGGCCTTCATGCCCACATCCACAATGCCAGTTTTGGAACGCAGTTCGGTGTTTCTAATACGGTCGGTTCTACGAACACCCAGTATGCTGCGTTCCATTGCTCTCTGGCAAACCTTGAGTCTGGACTTTTCAGTTTCAGTTTGAGACCATGTTTGGGCGCCGTAGGTAAGGATAGGCAGGATACACATGTCGAGGAGTTTGCGCTTTAAAGAGAGTGGAAGGTTGCCCTTCATTAGCGTCTTCATGGACCAGAAGCTCTTCCAGGCGTTTGCGATACGGCGATCAATTTCTTTGAACTGCCTGTTGTCGAAGGACACTAACTGGCCCAAGTAGATATACTCGTCGACATACTGCATATCCCGCCCATCTACCATTATACTACGTTTCGCGCGGTTGGTCATCAACTGTGTCTTGGATCTATTCATGGAAAGTCCGACTTGAAGGCTTGCCATGCAAAGTTCTTGGAGCATTTGTTCGAGTTGGGATGCGGTGTGGGAGAACAGGACAATGTCGTCGGCAAAGCGTAGGTTGGTTAACCTTTTGCCGCCGACGTCGATTCCCATTGTTTTCCAGGAGGCCGCCAGCTTTCGGAATATCTCCTCTAGAGCACAAGTGAAAAGCTTTGGAGAAAGCGGATCTCCCTGTTTCACACCTTTTTCAATTGGAAATTTGGGGCCGGGAGCGTGAAGTTTGATGCATGCGGTACTCTGATGGTATATGGTGCCAACGAGTTCGATGTAGGCATTATTAATATTTTGATTCTGCATTGCGGAAATTACAGCAGAGTGCCTGACACTGTCAAACGCTTTGCTGTAATCCACGAATGCTAGGTAGATTGGTTTTTTGAACTCGTTGGCCTTTTCTATGATTTGGTTGATGGTGTGAAGGTGGTCGGTAGTAGAGAAGCCAGGTCGGAACCCTGCTTGTTCAGGGGGTTGTTCTTTATCCAGCAGTGGGGCAATTCGATTCTCTATTACTAAAAACATATACTAATTAAATATTGATACTGGGGAATGCTCGCAAAACAGCGGACGGAATGGCGCTAACGTGTTGTGGAGGGTCGCAAGTTTTGTGATGAGACCAGCGGGCTCAGCACGGTTCCATTTTTATCGACTATCACTATGCGCGTCCCTTTCGCACTTACATACTTGTTAGAACGTGACAGGCATGGTGACAAGGGATAAAAACGCGACCGTGCTAAGCCGCCTGGTTCGCCGCAATCGCTGACAAGAGGCGAAAACAACGACAAGATGTCTCAGTACCGGTTTCCGCAAACTTCTCTTGTCAGACCTGTGGTAGACCATGTCTGTCTCGCATCGGTCTATTCAGTCACCAAAAACGGTGTTTCTCCGGTGTTACACCATAAATCATCTGCAATAGACGCAACTTAAGGCCAATGATGGATGATGATGATACATGCAATAATTACTATGTCTGTTACCTATGATTCACGCTAAAGCGACTTATATAGACGATGGTATGGAGATATTTTAATCCCCGTGTTAGGAACAAGTTTACACGTCATGCTTTGAATGTTGTTCAAAATTAAATAGGTAGGTATTAATTTTGTTTCTAAGTTAACAAAAACAAACAAAGGTCGTAAGTAGGTAGGTGGGTACAGTTTTTTTTTTTATGTATGTGTTCTATTTAGATCCATCAATTAATATGCACAAGGGTTGAATGCAAACCCATTTCAACGGGTCTCTGGTGTCAAATTTAGCTCTCTTTCTGATGCAGGGTACAATTAAGAAATACTTTTTTTGGATTAGGTACCAAATGTCAAAATTTAATTAGAAAAGGATTTCGCTGATTTTGTATTTTTTAGGTGCACAACTGTAATACGCTGACACATCGGTAATAAGAGTCGTTTAAAAAAATCGTGTATATAAGTTTTAGTCTTAAATAAGTATCGATTTTTTAAGTTATAAAAAACATTAAAGACCGAATACTTAACTCGGGCTAGTATTAAAGTTTTCTTTAAATGACTTTTGACAAGAGCTATAGCAATACCTTCTAGATCAAATTTAATTTAAGAATATAATATCGTCATGCATTTAAAATCTATTACCGAAAACGGCAACCTAAATTAATCAATCCGTTTTGAAGATAAATGAGATCATTGGTTTGTACACAAATAATTGTCGCCCTAAACAAATATAAAGCCTGACCTATTATATATGATCATTGTCAAGAGGGCGCTGTTATATATAGGGCAAAGACATATGTAACTTTATAGGGTGACAGTTCAAAATAGTATGAAAAAAATTGTTCCAGTAAAATTCCGCAACATGGCGCGTGTCATTCCTGGTCAGGCTTTATAGTCTTTATTCCGTCGTGAGCAGTTTAAGAGGCCCACTGATTACCAGTCCGGCGGACGATATTGGCCTGTCAGTTAAATGCAAAATTTGACAGCTCCGAACAGTTAACAGTCAGATATCGTCGGCACCTTACACAAAATCTTAACAAATTATATACCTAAACCTTCGTCAAGAATCATTCTATTGATAGGTGAAAACCCCATGAAAATCCGTTTAGTAGTTTTTGAGTTTATCGCGAACATACATATTATACACATAAACAGCCAGACGCGGAGGGAGACTTTGTTTAGTAAAAATTGTTATAAAGTGTAGTAATAGTAATATTCTATAAACTGTATCAGTAAACAAGGTGAATAGGGTATAGTGAACAAGGCAGTGAGGCAATTTTCAGAAGGCAACAAGGTATTGAATTTCAATGAGAAGATAGAGTTTCGTTCAAATTCTCTCTGAATATTAAATATCAGCACATATTTAATATTCAGACAGAATTTCTCGAAGGAGAATAGATGACCCGACTAATTACAGTAGGTAGGTACTAATATTTATCTGGTAGCTTGCCGTGGTATTAAAGAAATATTAAAACGTTCTTAGCTAGGGATGTATTATCCCTATTTTCTTCTTTACGTTTATTATCAGTGATTAATCCTCACTCTCAGCCTCAACTACACGATCAGAAAAACAAATTTAATGAAACTGTCATAATTTATCGGTTACTTTATACATCATTCCTATGTATTACGGTTCTCAGAACAATTATCACACACGAGTTGAGTGCGATGTTGAACAAATAATTCAAAACATCACAAGCAAAATATTATAAAAAAACTTGTTTATTTTACTAACAGTATTGAAACATTTTCACAAACATTTATTGCCACACTTCTAAGACACTGACAGTAAGTACCTACATCCATACTAATATTATAAAGGCGAAAGTGTGTCTGTCTGTCTATCTGTTACCTCTTCACACTTAAGCCGCTGAACCGATTTAGTTGAAATTTGGTATAGAGATAGTTTGAGTCCCGGGGAAGGACATAGGCATAGGATAGTTTTTATGTCGGAAATCATCCCTGAAGAGAGTGCAAAGGGGGGTGGAATTGAAAGAGTTAATGAATTACCTAATAATTGAAGTAAGTAATGCGCGAATTGAATGATTGCTATTAGTCCAGGCGCTATACCTACTTTAGCTGCTGTCACTAATTCCACGCAGACGAAGTCGCGGGCAAAAGCTAGTGAAATAGTTATTTGTTTTACAAGGGGGCAAAGTTGTTGCTTAACCGCTCGTACTAATATTGATACCCGAACAAGCGAAAGATTCCAAAATTTAACCACGAGAGTATGTGAATAAAATGCACTTTGCTATCAGTAATTCACATGTGAGGCAAAGTAATCAAATGCAAATTTTGAGTTGTTTTCTTATGTTTGCTGGTAGAATTGACTTTTAAATGATGATTTTGGATGATAAATATTTAATTACATTCATTTGAATTTGATTTGGTTTGATTTTGTTTGGTATTTTACATTTAATATTTGCTTCGGGTTGGTGTGGTGAAAAATTTTGTGTTTCACTTGGCTTGGGGGCAAATTTTGTTTAACCCTCGTGCTTTGAAACCCTCGCAACGCTCAAGATTACAATTTTGGAATCTTTCACTTGCTCGGGTATCAATATTAGCACGAGCGGGTAAACAACAACTTTGCCCCCGAGTGAAACAATAAATAACTATTTTGGAACGTTGGCTTGTCAAGATGTTTGTCAACTCAACCGTACAATGGATTCCCAAATGTGAAAACTGTACCTAATTTTAACCCTCAAGTGACATATATTCATCAGCGTGAAATCATGATGTTGTTCGCGTTGAAAGGTAGCAGCGAGATCCTCGGCGGCTGACGGGTTTACGGGGCCGCGGCGATTGGAGGGCAGGTTTGACAGGTCAATGGAGCTATTGTTGATTCCACGAGGTCACAAATTGGACCACATACACAAATGATACTAGATACCGATATTGGTAAAATGCTCAAGGCCCGGAACCGGTTTTTTCTTCATACAAAAAATACCGGTATTATTACGTTCTGTTTCGTTCTTAGGTTTATTATTTCATTTTTGATTGGACAATCTGGACTGGAATACTGGACGATGTTGTTACCTAAATACATGATTCAGTCCTACGTAAAAAGCATAGAATAATTAAAAATATTGGGCTATTTCGGGTTTTTCATCGAAACCGGTTCAGAGACCTGATAACGCTACATATTTTTGCTGAATTTATAGTAAGTATACAGTTGTGCATTTAACATAGCTACCTTGACTATTGGTATTACGCTACATATACATACTAACTTTTGCCCGCGACTTCGTCTGCGTGAAATTAGTACCAGCAGCTAGAGTAAGTACAGCGCCTGGATAAAACCATAATATGCTTTATTGTTTACACCAATTAACTGGCACTTCATTAATTTTCCCATTTCCACCCCCTTTTCACCCTCTTTAGGGATGACTTCTGACATAAAAACTATCCTATGTCCTTCCCCGGGACTTAAACTATCTCTATGCCAAATTTAAACTAAATCCGTTCAGCGGTTTAAGCGTGAAGAGGTAACAGACAGATAGACAGACAGACATTTATAATATTAGTATGGATAACGAATAAAGCGTTCGAAGGCTTGTATGGTCAGGGTTGTTGGCCCAGCTGAACCGGCTCTGTCGTATACTGTGTGGGTAAGTCACCGAAAAAACGTCACAGGAGATGGATTCTAATATAATCTATATATTTAAATAACGAACGAATGAATGAATGAATGGATGAATGATGAATGACTGATGATGAATGAATGATGAATGAATGATGAATGAATTATGAATGAATGATGAATGAATGATGAATGAATGATGAATGAATGAATGATGAATGAATGAATGAATGAATGAATGAATGAAATGAAATTAATGTGGTTTTGAACTGATTTTGACACTACCTTGATGATCATCTTGGTGATTGGCGCGCATTTCACATGGACCGATCTTCAAGGTCGTATCAAAATAAGATCACAACCGTAACAAACTATTAAATCAGAATCGTTCTCCTGTTCATGCCTAAATGACAAAGTGTGGATTCTGGGGCGAGTGTATGAACAATAGATTCAGTGACCCTACGAACTGCGCCCGATCGAGGGCCCGTAAATCTGTCAGACACCAACGGTTTGTCGCTGCTTTCAACTGTGAATAGTTTACGTACCGATGAGTAGTGAAAATACTTAACTACTCTGCCATACATAAAATTATTAAATATTTCAGTTTTGAACGTAGTTATAAAGGAATGTGGACTTTTATTACCTCTCTCTCTTATAATTTAAAATTTATTCATTTATTCTACTTAGTAAGTCTAATACTAGTGGCTCTGTGAGCTGTAGACCTCGCGAGCAGAGCTTGAAATAACATGGTGCTAAGAGCTTTAAATACACCGTGTTTTTTTTGATTTCCGTTAATTTCAAGGGTGCATTCCTGAGCTTAAATCAAGTAACTTTCTCAAAGACACCGATGTTCTAATTAAGTCCATTTCGGAGATAATCCATAATTTATTTTTTTACTATAAGGCCTCTACAAGCGTGTACACTTGCCTTAGGGCCGGCTTACATATTGATTAGTGTTTAGAATGAGTTCATACATTTGCTACTAAACTTAAGTACAATCTCGGTCGATTGATGTACGAAATGACATTGATATGTCACAGATTTCAATTGTTTGGTTGAGTTAAATGTAATGCCCGTGTTACAACAACGCTATATGCTACATTTAATTACTTTTTAAACAAAAAAAAACAAAAAAGAAAACAAAAAAAAATTTTTTTTTTGAAAATTAACTATGCCATTTAGTTCTTATAAACGTACTTAACTATACCCCGAAGTTAACGGAATTCAATAAAAACACGGTGTATAGTAAATTAAAGAAAAACAATACGAAATTTATGTGTAAAAAAATACAAAAAGTTATAATATCCCAGCATACAATTACTGGGGATCGAACCCAGACCCTCTGTGCAAACAGAAAAAGCGAACGTTTACAAACTGAGCCAAATAGTTCTTAGATGGGTTGACGAAATTTAGCTACTCCTTCTCAAATTAAAATTAGTTAAAATTAAATATCTAAATACCGCCTAAACCAGCGATAATTTTTTTCTGCATTTTTTGCTATTAACTCTGTAAACATGTCTCAAAAAGAAAAAAGTCTTATGATATCGATACGACTATTTGTTTAGGCGCCAGGTATCACGACTCCGCCATTTTTAAAAATTTCCAAAAACCGGATTGACAAAAAAAAATTATTTAGTCATACAATTCGGTCACAAAATTTCACGAGAATCGGTTAAGAATTGCGACCTGTAGAGGAGAACATCCGGACATACGAAAGCAAAATGCCCGAGTCAAAACGTAGACCTTCGCTTCGCTTCGGTCAATAAACCAAAAAGTTTTTTTTTCTTCATAATTTAACATAATTTGGTGCAAAAAAAAATGGTTTTGGCTATCGGCGGCCGCTACCGTGGCACGCCACGCTTGCTTTGTTCGCTTGGCTGCGCGCGCTGTTTGGTCGCAGTTCACCTAACACGCTCCTCCTTGCATCGCTCGTCGTCGCACTTATCTTGACTCTGTCAAATTACTAAACGTTATCGTATTAATAAATATTGAATGATTTGGCAAAAAAAATGTATTCCAAATGTTGTATGTAATAATAATCCAGGTACTTGACAATAATTCTACCAAGTAAAACGATATTTGCCGAATGTTGGTTGCTATTGAAGTAAATCATCTGCGAAAAGTTGGTTGGCAAGTGTTTGGACAATAAAACTTCGGCGAAAAGGCAAAACACCTATTTCTTGTTATGAAACGGTTATGTAGTGTGCTGCAGATCATAACCATTTGATAACAACAAAATACTAAATGAATAGGCCTCATTGTCGCCACTCTCATGGTTGTAAAACTAAGTACTAAAACAAAAAGAAAGAATAAAAACAAATCACCTACGAAAACAAAGGTCAAACATGACAATGGCCCTTTTTAACAATAGATCTTTCTAGATGAATTGAAAAAGGTTATCGTTATTTACATTTTAAACCACGCCTTTCCCAACTTCTCTGCTGTTTCTAAGCGTGTCGAAAAACCAGTGATTTTTTTAAAATAAAGTCATGTAATTGTAAGTGTGTGAAAAAATAAATGTAAGAAAAACTGGAACAAAAATAAAGAATGGATAAAGTTTACAATAAAAATTGGTAAAAATATCATTAATCAGAGCGTTAAATGAAAATGTATTTAACAGTATTTTTTTGTGTGTGGTGTGTGTCTATTCGCGTTTCTTAGTTGGTCAACTTGATGAAACATATTTTTTTACTCGAATCATAATAATATTGTATTAATCGAATTTAAAGGCGTAAGTAACATCACTTAATCACAAAAGTAGCGGTTTATAGGAGCTGTAAGGCATGGCAGTCACTTACTCGCAGTAAAATGGGCCCCAACTATTAAAACTATTTTACAAACAAAACAAATTAAAAGACACGACATATCCGACTGCAAACCGACCGATTCGTTCCCGGGCCACAGTACCTTTTCGCGTCAATAATAAATACACGTCCACAGCAAAGGGATGGATAATTGTTCTATTTGTTGGGAGAGGGTTGAGGAGGGTCGATAGCCACTCGCCCTCGTAATTTATTTATTTGGAGGTGTCGGAGTGACATGTACGCGGTCCGTTTCCGTATGAATGAAGGCTGATTAGCAATTCTCGTGTTGACAGAGGATGGATAAATTTGGACTATTATTTTTGGTACTTTTCAATCGACTTTTTAATATTGGCCATGCATGAGCGGCTACGGATTTATTTCGCAAATATTTTACTTTCTTTGTAATAACATTAAGTTTGAGGCTTATTTATAGGAGAATGCTAATATCAACTGTCTCCAGTGAAAAATGTATTTATAAATTAATTTGACGATATTAAAAAGACATGCTCATTTGTTTCATATGAAGTTAACACAGTGTGAGCTTCATATAAATTTTGCTGTTGTATATCAATGGTTGGCCAAAAGCCATTCATTGCAAACTAATGATGCGTTACCAGAACATACTAAATGTCAATTGTCAACTCACTGGGTGTGCACTGAATAGCCGAAATACATGAGTTTGTAACAATAGGACCTACATAACGTACTCAAAGCATTGAATTAAATACGTTGAATTTTAGCTGTGCTTGTTTGAGGCAATCCATACTATATTTTATATTATAAATGCAAAAGTGTGTCTGTCTGTCGGTCTATCTGTTACCTCTTCACGCTTAAACTGATGAACTGATTTACTTGAAAGGTAAAGGTATGGTATGCATCCCGGGGAAGAACAGGATAGTTTTGATCCCAGAAATCATCTCTTAAGAGAACGTTTCTTTTATTTTTTGCCATTTTTATATATTGTGTTGTGACCTTTTTTGCCACTTTTGTGTTATTTCTACTTAGAATCACGAGCTCTTTCGATCCTAATGAAAAAAAAAATGTCCCAGAGTTTTTTCCTATTGTGTTACCATTTCCCCATATACTTTGTATGGCGGTAACAAAAAGGAAAGTTTAATAAATGTATGGGAATTTTAGGACACATTTTTTTTTCCTATAAGGATGAAAAGGGCTCGCGATCCTGACTAGAAATAACACAATATATAAAAATGGCAAAAAAGAAAAAGAAACTCTCAAGAGAGAAGCCCGGTGGAACTTCCGTGGAAGTGATATAAGTAATTGATGCGTCACCTGATAATTGATGAAAGCATAATAATATGCTCAAATTTAATGATTGCCATTACATTTTATCTAGGCATTATAGTTGTCTCTCAAATAAAGAAGTTTGTATACACAATCAATAAAAAGCAGATTGGATAAAAAATAAGCGAGATTACTAATTTCACGCAAACGAAATCGCGGGCAAAGCTACTTAGCTTTATAAAAACGCTCGTTTTAGTCACCTTGTCATTATAATTATATGTATAATAAGTACATAGAACCTCACAACCTTAAGTTTTTCTCATAAATACAGGGTCATTGCCCTAGTTTTCGTCCGGCTCTAGTTTTCGTCCACTTGACGAAATTTGAATATAAACCTTCATTGCTGCACAACTGTTGTTCATTGCTGGACTTATTGCCATCCTTAATATCTAAACAATTTATCTATCTACATAAAATAGTTATTTACGATACAAGTGCGGGAAAGAGGACATTCGAAACGAGTGGCGATAAATTAAAACACGACCGAAGGGAGTGTTTTAAATCGACACGAGTTGCGAATTACTTATTCGCACGTGTATCGTACAACGTTTTACAGTACATATGGCCCTTTAAACTTTTGACATACGCACGGAAAATGCTGTTTCCCGCACTATTTCGGGAAAGTAGGACCATTATGTACTGTAAATTATATTTCGCAAGTAGCAAATTAAACATAGAATGTATTATTTGTTAATTCGACAAGTGGACGGTAACTGACAATGGACTGTAAACTGATGACGTAATTAACCTACATGATCCGAATTATGAAAATGACAATGACAAATTATTTATTTAGGTAAATATTTCGTTTTGACAATACAGTTAATGGAGTCTGCTAGTAAGTATAATTTATACCTGTGACAAGAGTGCCCGCTCTTCCCTGTTTTACCTTACTTTTTCCAATATCTAATTTATGAAATTATGAGTGGAATTACCAGCCTTATTCATTTTACAAAACCTTTAATAACCAATTTCCATCATTTGTTATATGAAATTACGGAAAGGCGTTGGTTATTTGTCCGCCGTGGGAAAAAAGGAAAAAAATCCAGCGCCACATTGTTTGTTGACAGATGCCCACAATAACGTTCTCGCTTCGTTTCGAATTTCCTTGTTTTTCTTCGATAACGAAAAATGTTACAGCGCGAACAAAACATTTCATGCCACACGCCTAAGCTAGTAAAGGTGTTACGCAAAAATAACATAAATACTTATTGTCTGTCGAAATCCCTTTCATGCCTTTGTAAAGTTTGCGTGAAAGTAACGATTTGAACGGATATAATGCCTATTTATTTACATAGAAAACATTCATAACTCAACAACAAATAATTATACAAATAAATGCTTTTACCAGGTTTCGAACCCGGGACCTCCTGCTTTGTAGGCAGGGTCACAAGTAGGTATGTACATACTTAGTAAATTATTTCATCGACCCCAAGTGTTTGTGTTAAAATGTCTTAATAAGCTCTTCACACGGTATTTTCTAATGTAAAAATCTTAACTTTAGAGGATTGTTGTTAAGAATGATACTATTTTAAAATACCTACTGTTTTACACAATGAAACAAACCACCGAGCGAGCACTATCCTATCGCGAAACTAGATTGTTCCTACTTAAAAGTTTGAAACAGAAGTCCAGCCAGCTGTTATTCTAGACCAGTTAGTGCGAGTTGGGAGATAAAGTAACAGTCGTATCCATTACTTCGGTCGACCACTAGGTATTTATTGTGTTTAGTGATTTTTTTTTAATATTTAGTTGTTTGAGTTTCAAATAGGTTCAGTAGTATAAGAATTAAAGAAAGGAAGGCTCACAAAAAGAAATTCAGTTTTGAACTAGTAAACGTGTGCACACGATCACACTCTCTCGCACCCGCAGCTCAAAATGCACGAAACTTGTGCTGGGACTAAACTACCTATGAGCAAGTAAATATACAGCATATAGCGCACTCAAGCGCGAGATGCCTATTATTTTATATATCTCACCAAACAAAGCAAAGCGAAACAGAATCGGCCTCCTAATGCCGGTGTCGATGCCACGCAACATACTCGTAGTTATTATCGCGTTCGTTGTGCAGTTAAGACAATGACTAAACAACAAACTTATATTAAAACACCTTGACTTTACTCTTATTTCTAAACCGAAATTACGTCAAAAACAAACTCGTAAAGCTTCCATTTCCATCGTGTTTGAAGCCCAGAAAAAATATGGGGAGTAATAAAGAAGTCATTAACGTTTTAATTATGATTGTCGTTATAATTTTCTTTAACAGCGTCAGACAACTTTAGAGGCACATAATTATTTTATTAATTACATCGTTAAGATGATTCCTATAGGCGTTTTACATCTATTAAATTAAAAAAAAAATTGGTACTTATTCTAATTACATTATTTTGTATAAATCATTACTTAAATATGATTTGTACAAAAGTTTATATGAGGGTTTTAATACATTGTAATTTTGTTCTAATTATGTAAATTTTATTCAGACTATATGTTTATAAGCTTTAGGCCCTCAGCACATGGAGCCTAAGCGTAAGCGTCTCGTAAAAACGTCACTAGTACGAGAGGCTTAGATTTCTGAGCACGAAGCGTCGCGTAAGAGTAATGGTTTTATTCTAATTAATTACGAAGAAACTGTTTGCATAAAAAATATTAATTATTTACATTAATTAAGTCTTTACGAGTATTCAAAGTGGCTCGTTACGTAAATATCCCAGTACTGGACACTGTCCTTATCCCAGTACTGGACACTGTCCTAATAGTTGGCAAAAGTTCTGTCAACTAATGAAATTAGTAGAGATACACCGTATATTCGGTTACTATCCGGTATCGGGTCTATCCGGCCATTATTTTAACATCCGGTCGGATACCGGATATTGACTTACTATCCGGCCGGATACCGGATAGTAACATTGCCTTTCGCATTTTCGGGGTAAACAAAATTGGAATAAGAAACAGTAACGGTCATAATCGTTCTCGTTTATTATTTAAACACAATTTAAACATTCCATTCACTTACACGCGCACTTATTTCGAACCTATACTAGAAATGATTACGCGCGAACGTTCACTACGAAACAGATCAAAACCTGCATAATGCGCACCTGAAAAATCGAAATGTAGGTATAGTTCCGCCGGCCGAATATTAGCCGGCCGGATACCGAATATTCAGCCGATGGTCAGGCCGGATATCCGGTATCCGGTATCCGGCCAAACAACAATCCGTTGCATCTCTAGAAATTAGGCTGCCAAACATTAGGACGTTTACCACATGTACCTATGTACCTATTACAGATACAGATGTACTTAGTGCATAATTATTTCCCATCGTATTTTCACGGAAACATACGAACGCGTCTTGCTATTTAAGTCAGTCTCACAAATACGAACGTTTCAGAGAAAATACGATGGAAAACAATCATGTACTACATCCGTACGAGTAGAATACGGATATAAATTATTAATTATATTCCTCCCGTGAAATCACTCCTTATCTCATTTCACCATGAGTCATGACCCTACTTGGGATTGATACAGCCGATTTCAATTTCTAATCGAACACTCCAATCAGTGTCTATCGGCACGTGAAATTATACAAAAACGTCATTTTCTTACGATAATTACTTATTACCAAAGCGATGACTGAACGTTTATCTGTGACGATTGGTAAGAAGTTATTATTATGCTCACCGACGTATAATTCATAATAAATCATCATCATGTTATCATTTATAATATTTATATGTAAAAACTGTTTAGGTATGTAAAAAAAGACACGGAAGAAAACCGTCACCTAAACAAAAATGGCGACACGCACCTGCAAACATTTGTGATTATTCTCTCGTTTAAATATTAATGGAATGAAATGTATACTCTAGAGTCTAGAGAATAACCGCTAAGCACTTAGTACTGAGAACCACAAAACCTCCTGGTTTGCACTAAAAACTTCTTTACTTAGTCAAGGGTACTTTTCTCAATTCGTGCACTTTGGCTGGTTGTACAAATAATTATTTAACGATAAATATTAGGAACAAGTGTTTATTGGTAAAACGTAATTATAATCCTCAACAGACGTTCAATGGTTCTATGAAGTCAAAGTACCAAATAGTAATAAAAATAAATAAGTACCCAGTGTAATTTGTAGAATTGTAGTATAATAATGAGCGAAAACTCAAAATATATATACTATTTCTGGTGTACCTTTGAGTTCCTGTTTAATTCGGACGTGCAATAGATATGCACGAAATGTGAGATTTACCCTGAAAGGATGTGTAAATGTTTACCACCCTTGCTCTAAATGCGAGATCCAAAGTATCCAAACAGCAATTCACGACATCGGGATAGTTGCTAATGAGCTTACCGGGTTATTTGCCGATCCATCTTACGCCAACTTTGAACCAGTACACTCAAATCCTCTATGCATACATTTTAGGCAAATTCAACTGAATAAAGGATAGTTTTGAGAAGTGTGCGACATAGCTGGCAGTTAGAGGAATATTCAGACAAATATATTCTTGAATGATGAAGATTTATAAACAGGGAAAGGCAAAGAGATAAAATAGCGTCGTACTCGTATGTACTAGTTTTAATAAGTGATAAATAAAAACCTTAACCCGATAGTATAGTCTACTTGACAATAATTTAGGTCGGGTCAAAAGCCTTTTATAGCCCGACCGCAGAGTATAAAAGTTCGAAGCTGGGGCAAGAAGCAATAATAGTGATTTTTGCGTCATGGACAAACCAGATTCTGATTGCGTGTAAGGCTCTCCCGTACCTTCTTTATACGGATCAACGAGTACTTAGCCATAGTAATTATCATCTATCCTCTGACATTTTTTCCCCACCCAACCATACTAATTTCTGCATTCGCACCATATTTGAAGCAACTAAACGTCTGTAGATTATCTCACTGCATTGCTTTTCGGTCTGTAGCTTGTGAAAATGGATATTAGACTGCGAATATAAACTTGCTGATTTAGTTATTTAGCGGGCCCATTTGCAGCTAGGTAATTAGTTCGTTTGAATGAAATGGATTGCTGTTTAATTGTGTTGACGTATTTGTCCTGTTATTATCTAAACAGGTAGGTAGGTACCTATTTGGAGATTTAATGTACTATGGGACCAACGATCTGTATAAATACATTAAATACAGATCGGATTGAACAAAAATCGATGTTTGATTTTTGTAGTGGCTGATCAAAACGACGATTTCGTTTTGATCATTTGTGAAATTGAGATTAGTTAGGACTTGAAACCAATACCTTAGACAAACTATATTTGGTTACTATGGGGATAAAACATTTATTACATTAAATAATACAATTTTAAACGTATTTAAAAATAATTGTACGGTAGAAATAAGAGAAATCTAATCTTCAAGGATGGGTATTCCACAGCTGTCTTCAGATCCAAATCTTTCTATCCTTCTTCTCGTTCCTCTAATTCTTAGAGAGACCGCTCTGATGATTGATATTTGTATTTTGACTTTGATCCAGTATTTATGAGTAGGGTTTGGACCATTTTTCACGGAGCTTAAGGGATGTTCTTTTTATGAAGGATTCATATTCCGTTCCGACAGCGCCATCACAGGAGACCACAAGGGGAGTGAATGAGGCTCTGAGATCTTCTGCAGCCAGGTCGTGTTTGCGATATTTTTCGCGAGCGTGTATTTGGGCAATCGTGGGCCATGTGAGTAAGTAGACCATACGAGGCGGCGGATTTACAATGCGAACGTCAAAGAACGCCTTTCTCGCTGGCTCCCATACGCTTTCCAGTAGTAAGTCGCTTATTAGCCCTGGTTGATCTAAGGTTGTGGCTCGCATTATTGGCTCAGTAGTAGCCGAACCCCATGCTGGTTCAGCCCAATTTTTGATATCGTCTCTGTGTTGGTCGTGGCCTCTTTTTATGAGCCCCGCCTCTTGCAATTAAGTGCATGGTTTAGGTTGAAATTATTTTCGCCACAGCCATCGCAGGTTAGTGGCAGGCTAGAAGGTTCATGCCCGTATCTGATCGCAAGGCCGTCACGAAACTGCGTTGCTGTTAGGTCGGTATCATCAGCTTTGGTCGGTAGTACTATTAGCCACTGTGATGATTTTTTCTTAATTACCCTTTGGATGCATTTCTTTGTTTTTATTGTTAGCTTATCCATGATTGATTCTAGTTCATGTTGTTCATTATTTTCTCGCTTTTTTCTTTCTTCTTTTAAAGTTTCATATACATGTTTTTGATGGTCTTCTATGTTAATTTCTTCGCCGGTTCGAATTGCATCTATTAGTATTTTATTGGCATTTAATGATATTGCATGTGAGGTTTTAGCTTGCTTTGTGGGATCATTAATTGCAAGGCCTCCGAGCCTCACTGGAAGAGCAAAGAGTTCATGTTCTATAGATGTTACTTCTCTGCCTAGTATGGAGGGTGTTAAATGAGTCTTGAGGCGGCGGATTTACAATGCGAACGTCAAAGAACGCCTTTCTCGCTGGCTCCCATACGCTTTCCAGTAGTAAGTCGCTTATTAGCCCTGGTTGATCTAAGGTTGTGGCTCGCATTATTGGCTCAGTAGTAGCCGAACCCCATGCTAGTTCAGCCCAATTTTTGATATCGTCTCTGTGTTGGTCGTGGCCTCTTTTTATGAGCCCCGCCTCTTGCAATTAAGTGCATGGTTTAGGTTGAAATTATTTTCGCCACAGCCATCGCAGGTTAGTGGCAGGCTAGAAGGTTCATGCCCGTATCTGATCGCAAGGCCGTCACGAAACTGCGTTGCTGTTAGGTCGGTATCATCAGCTTTGGTCGGTAGTACTGTTAGCCACTGTGATGATTTTTTCTTAATTACCCTTTGGATGCATTTCTTTGTTTTTATTGTTAGCTTATCCATGATTGATTCTAGTTCATGTTGTTCATTATTTTCTCGCTTTTTTCTTTCTTCTTTTAAAGTTTCATATACATGTTTTTGATGGTCTTCTATGTTAATTTCTTCGCCGGTTCGAATTGCATCTATTAGTATTTTATTGGCATTTAATGATATTGCATGTGAGGTTTTAGCTTGCTTTGTGGGATCATTAATTGCAAGGCCTCCGAGCCTCACTGGAAGAGCAAAGAGTTCATGTTCTATAGATGTTACTTCTCTGCCTAGTATGGAGGGTGTTAAATGAGTCTTGATTGCGTTCTTTAGATCATTGTAGTCTTCGTCTGTTCCAGTAGTCACTCTTTGTAGGTATTACCACTCACATTGTAGTGATTTAGTAAATGCGGTATGTACAGCTTGAGGATATTTTTCACAAGCTTTTGTTATTCTAAGGATGCAATCAGTCCAATTTTTTTGTTTTTTGTCGTATATAGTCGGTTTTATCGTTTATGTCTCCAATAAAACTTCCTAAAAATCGTTGTGCTTTTACAATTTTGATTCCTAATTTATCGAATTTTTGTTTGGCAATATCTATAAGGCCTTCTTTGACTATTAGATAGCTCTTTGTTGGCTCAGGGTAGTAGCCATATCTGGGTCCTTCTTTTATTAGCAAGTTAAACCATTCTAGTATTTCATCAAATTTGCCTAAGCATGCAGAGTCATCCACATACCAGTTCTGAGTGTATTTATTCTTATTTTTGCATGTTTTTATGAGTGGTAATATTCCAATCGCGTACATTTGCATTGCCAGTGGATCTCCTTGGGTCGTTCCTTCTTTACTTAATATGTATTTATTGGTATTTCTAAATTATATGACTGCGTGTCCTCCATAGGAATTAAAGAGGAATCTCGAGCATCTGGGCCATAGAAGTCTGGCATTCCATAGTGCTAATGGACGATTGAGGGCATTAAATGCATTGGTAGCGTCAACGAGTAGTATACCTTCGGTGTTTTCTTCGTGGAAGGTTTCTGGCATTGCGTGTGCTGCACCTTCTATACCGGCTTTTATTCCATTACATAGTTGATTTGCTCCGCATGCTTCTTGTACATCAGTGCCAGTCGTCAGAGCCATAGCTTTTGCTATGACACGTTGAAGTACCTCCCCTATACCAATTGGGCGGACACCAGGTGATTTGTCAAGGGCGATGCCTCTTCAGGCTAGCAGTGCCCTTATTGCATCCCATTCTACTATTTCGTTTGCTAGTTTTCTTGTTAAAGCTGCTATTGATTCTCTTAATTTGAAGCTGTGTGGGCCAAATCTTAAAAGCATCGTTTTCCACTGATCAGCATCGGTCCCGCTTGGGCCTGCGCCTCCCGAGATGCTTCTTGCTAATTTTTCAATATGGCTGGTTGTTACGTCAACATCGACAAGGTTTGGACAACCAATACCTTATAATTTTGTTTATAAATTGTAACGATACTTCGATAAAACAA
Source organism: Cydia splendana (assembly GCF_910591565.1). Classification (NCBI taxonomy): domain Eukaryota; kingdom Metazoa; phylum Arthropoda; class Insecta; order Lepidoptera; family Tortricidae; genus Cydia; species Cydia splendana. The sequence continues at coordinate 5,394,657 of NC_085976.1, read as the reverse complement.
TGTCGTTTGATTTTTTGCCACTATCACTTCTTCTTTCACTTTAACTGTCTGCCAATTACTGAATAAATTCAATATATATTTTTGAATTTATCCGTTTAAAAGTTTTGTATGTATACCTAATAAAAAAAATACTGCAACTGCAACTGACGTCCGCCCGAAGCAGATCCAGAGATGGGCATTACTCGAAAAATTCTTTGTTCAGACAAATATTTCAATAAGCAATTATTTTATCACTCAGTTATCTGTAAATAAATTGTTCGGTCACATTTCCTAATTTTCTGGCGAGTGCGTGTTTAATTTACCACCACTTTTCCGCTATAGTAAGAGTAAGCAATATCAGCAAATAAATCTAATGTCAGAAACTTTCTAGACACAAATAGGTACATAGTTCCCCCTTATTATATACATCCTCAGCGACACAAAACCTCTGCGTTGCAACACTGCGGCCTCACCTCAGACGCACCGGTCGGCTGTCCCGTTTACAGTGAAAACTATCAGAATAACTTTAAAAATAGTCAACAAATCATACTCCGCCAATTCCCAACAATATCTAATAAAATCAAGGCTGAAATGTGAAAACTGTATAAAATGAAATAAGTTTGATAAATTAAGTGACTTGATAAATTATGTTACAAACTTTGAAGTGCTTCTCATCAATCAAGTCGCATTAAACAAACAGATGCCGGAAAAACTTTCACGATTTATAATTTGAATAAATAAAGCGATTGTAAATCACTAAACTAGGCCATTTTTCCGAGTTCGTATGAATGGGATTCATTTTAGTGGCTTGTGACGTCAATGTCCCTGTAATCAGAGCCACAAGCATGTGCATACGCGGTACACGGCACAGATTTAAATCCACAAAAAAAATCCTAGGCTTTGACGACGGGGCAGACCTACCGCAGCCTAACCCACCACTACCAACCAACTCGCATTATATATGTATTTTGTATTTCCTTATTTCAGTTTAAATAAACTTGTTGTTGCTGTAAAAAAAAATATGTCCCTGTAACATGTCATCAGGGTGTTATGGTGCATTTCTACGCTGTGGTTTGCAATAACATAAAATATCAAGTCTCAAGTCTCCGCTCTCTGCCGTGAGAGTAATCTTCGGGTTTCGTTGGACATTTGGCACTATACCTGCGCACTTGTTCTTGTTATAAAAATAGTTGTGTCTTGTTAATTTTAACCTTCTGATGCAGCCTGTACAAGCCTGGAGTTGTGTTTCGTTGCGTGTCATTCTTACTCACATACTTAATATCGTTAACTATATTATACCTCGCACTAATTCCTTGCGGTCAGGCGGCCGCGAGCATCAGATATTTTTATTAGCCTAAGCAAATAAAAAAAATGTGCGGAAATAATTCGTGTAGTTTTGAAAATTGGTACAGGTATACCTTGTGGTGTCCAGATAAACATACTAAAAGTCCTCGGGGGTAGGGGGTGTGCTGGGGGTGTAGAGGGGGGTTTAAGGTACCTTTTTTCATATTAAAAATAAACATAACTAAATTTGTAGTAAATTGAATGTTAAAACTTTTGTCCGAAGTAATTATAATGATATTCGTACAGATATTTGAGATATGAGCAATAAAAAATAAGTTCAAAAACTAAAACCCGGCTACTGCAAATAGCGCTCTAAAAAGTATGAAACAAGATATAATTCTTATCTGAAATTATCATATAGGAAAATTATAAAAGTTATCATTTTTTTATATATTTACAGAGATATTCAAAGGATCGCCGTGGACGTATGCCACTTTACCTTAAAGTTTATAATCGTGGCATACGTCCACGGCGATCCTTTGAATATCTCTATGATAATTTCAGATAAGAATTCTATCTTGTTTCATACTTTTTAGAGCGCTATTTGCAGTAGCCGGGTTTTAGTTTTTGAACTTATTTTTTATTTAATTAATTTTGGGGTCAGGATTTCGTTACTTACAATAATATTTGAAGTCACTTTATATTACTTTTGCGAGGGCGTCCTCAGTACAGAAATGCACGCAGAGCGTCGCATATATCGGGCTACGCCCGACAACCTTTGGCATGAAGGCGCGTTCGGCGCCTGGCTTTGGAACGCGTACAGCGAGCCTCGTACGTCGGGCTACGCCCGACTCTTTTAGTATGAGGGCGCCTTCGGCGCCCAACCTTTGGAAGGCGTACATCGTGCCTCGTACGTCGGGCTACGCCCGACTCTTTTAGTATGAGGGCGCCGAAGGCGCCCGGCTTTGGAACGCGTACATCGTGCTTCGTACGTCGGGCTACGGCTGACTCTTTTAGTATGAGGGCGCCGAAGGCGCCCGGCTTTGGAACGCGTACAGCGAGCCTCGTACGTCGGGCTACGCCCGACTCTTTTAGTATGAGGGCGCCGAAGGCGCCCGGCTTTGGAACGCGTACATCGTGCTTCGTACGTCGGGCTACGCCAGACTCTTTTAGTATGAGGGCGCCGAAGGCGCCCGGCTTTGGAACGCGTACATAGTGCTTCGTACGTCGGGCTACGGCCGACTCTTTTAGTATGAGGGCGCCGAAGGTGCCCGGCTTTGGAACGCGTACATCGTGCTTCGTACGTCGGGCTACGCCCGACTCTTTTAGTATGAGGGCGCCGAAGGCGCCCGGCTTTGGAACGCGTACATCGTGCTTCGTACGTCAGGCTACGCCCGACTCTTTTAGTATGAGGGCGCCGAAGGCGCCCGGCTTTGGAACGCGTACATCGTGCCTCGTACGTCGGGCTACGCCCGACTCTTTTAGTATGAGGGCGCCGAAGGTGCCCGGCTTTGGAACGCGTACATCGTGCTTCGTACGTCGGGCTACGCCCGACTCTTTTAGTATGAGGGCGCCGAGGGCTCCCGGCTTTGGAACGCGTACATCGTGCCTCGTACGTCGGGCTACGCCCGACTCTTTTAGTATGAGGGCGCCCAAGGCGCCCGGCTTTGGAACCCGTACATCGTGCTTCGTACGTCGGGCTACGCCCGACTCTTTAAGTATGAGGGCGCCGAAGGCGCCCGGCTTTGGAACGCGTACAGCAAGCCTCGTACGTCGGGCTACGTCCGACTCTTTTAGTATGAGGGCGCCGAAGGCGCCCGGCTTTGGAACGCGTACATCAGGCCTCGTACGTTGGGTTACGCCCGACTCTTTTAGTATGAGGGTGCCGAAGGCGCCCGGCTTTGGACCGCGTACAGCGCGCCACGTACATCGGGCTACGCCTGACCCTTTTAGTGTCGCCGTTAGGACCGAGTCCGGTGCGTCACATAGGTACGTTTAAGTATGCTTCGCCTGACCACTGCGAATTTTAACGAGGTGAATATACTAAGATTACTAAGCAACTTTTACCATGGGACCAACCAGATCTCGAAAAAAAATTTGCTGATCTGGACTACTATACCTATTCACGTTATAAAATATTGCAGGTCATTAAAAAACACCATGTATATAGCGGTCAAACAAATTTCTTTTGAAAAATCCTTCTTGTATCGCCGTAGTCGCGTAACACGCGGATAGATAGAATCCAGAGCGATTGTAGATTCGTAGTTCGAATTACCTACCAGATAAATTAATATTTTATCGGGTGCATGCAAGCAAAGCCGGGTGCAAAAGCTAACAATATGTATATATTTGAGATGTGCTAATTAAGCTCTTTCAAATGATATACAACACGTCATCATTCCTTATTTTTATTTTTTTGGTTCGTGACTTTATGACCTCTAGAGGGCGCCGTGTTCATTTTTTTGTGACATCATATAGCCTATAACCAGCGGACGATTAAGACGATTCGAATGACATGTCGTTTGTCGAATTTCAATGAGTACTTTAGAAGTTATGAGGGAACAGATGAACATACATACATACATACATACCCACAAACATACCGGTCAAAATCATAACCCTCCTTTTGCGTTGCCGTAGTCGGGTAAAAATATGAAAAAAGGTACCTTCAACCCCCCTCTACACCCCCAGCACACCCCCTACCCTCGAGGACTTTTAGTATGTTTATCTGGACACCACAAGGTATGCCTGTACCAATTCTCAAAACTACACGAATTATTTCCGCAGCTTGCCCAAATTCGGCTTAATTTGACGTGGCTATATAAAGAAGGTAATTTTAGATGGATTTAGTTCCACTCAAAGTGGACCTTTGTTACCGTAACCATTGTAGCGCCCCTTGAAACTGTATGCGGGTAATATATTCGGGATCTCGAAACGAATTCGGGTTCAGACCTTACTTAGAAAACGGAATAATTATTATAGAGAACTGTGTGGTGAAGTTGTACTGAAGGGGTTCTTTGCTGTGTTTTGCTAATTGTTTATGTTTTAGTGATGGTAAAAGAAAAACAAGTGTTAAGAGCCAACAGGAGTGGTCATTCCTCCATACAAACGTAGTCCTCGTTTTCCTCCGTGGTTTTTGAAGCTAGAGCAATGATTTTTTCAACACAGATTAATATTGTCAATATCTGTGTCGGACCGTTTTGCTTTTTTTGATATTTTTGTTTTTTAAGGCGCTAGAGCCCTTTAAAAACGGCCAAAATGGCCTAATAGACTATGCCGCAATGAGAGGCGTGGTATTCAAAACTGATATCAATTAGCCAAAAAAGCAAAACGGTCCGACACAGATAATTTCATAATCATTTAGATTTCCAAATTTGGTTACGATTGGTTAAGTTTTGGGGGAGGAAAAAGAGGACTACGAAACCTCGATTTTTGTCATTTTTACGCAGGATTTTGCGCCTCAGCTGCAGTTGTCCCTATCGCACTAATTTTAGAGGCGGAGTCAAGTTTCTAAATACGTACACAGCCAGAAAAGTGATGGGCAATAGTCGACATTTAATGTCGATAATCTAGTTATGTAAGAAGTTATCGATAAACCGTCTTGTGTGAAAATATCGAGATCCTAAGATACAAGGGGTTTTGGGTTGAGAGTAGGGAACACATTTTTGTAGTTATGATATACAATCTATTATGAACTTTTTGATTCTAATATTTCAAATTAGAAATCAAAATCAAAAATATTTTATTGCATGGTTAAAATGGGTTAACAAAATTTTTAGGTACCTACAGGCACGCTTCGTAATTGTCGAGCAATTTAGGGTCCTAGCTGAATTGGTTGTTCCATACTTACTCGTGCTCTATGGAATGTCCAATTTAGCTAGAACCCTAAATGGCTCAACAATCACGGAGCGTGACAGTACAAATGATTCATGTTCTGTATATCCTGCCCTACAATGGCGTTAATATTTGGTTGTCATGTCTATACTTCGTTTTTAAGCATTATTGAAAAAAAAAATAGTAAATACTAATATTAACCACTAAGTACATAACTATTACAAAAAAGCTAAATAATTATACGATTGCATGCTTAAAAAAGACACGTCACCTTCACTCTAATGCTAAACAAACGAAGAATAAGAACTAACAGCGATAAGACCGCCTGTTGCTACCTTTATCTACATTGTAAATCGGTTTTAGGGTTCCGTACCCAAAGGGTAAAACACGGGACCCTATTACTAAGATTCCGCTGTCCGTCCGTCCGTCTGTCACCAGGCTGTATCTCACGAACCGTGATAGCTAGACAGTTGCAATTTTCACAGATGATTTATTTCTGTTGCCGCTATAACAACAAATACTAAAAACAGGATAAAATAAAAATTTTTGTGGGGCCTCCCATACAACAAACGTGATTTTTGACCGAAGTTAAGCAACGTCGGGCGGGGTCAGTACTTGGATGGGTGACCGTTTTTATAAATAATGGTACGGAACCCTTCGTGTGCGAGTCCGACTTGCACTTCGCCGGTTTTTTTTAAATTTGTTTTTATGTTTGTGGTGTAATAAAGAATATTTTAGAGTCAGACCAAGAAAAGTCTACAGCAATTTTGATAGCACACGCAGTGCAAGTGTTATTTATATGTCATAATTTCATAAAAGCGACGTTTGAAATAATACTTGCACTGCGTGTTCTATCAAAATCGCTATAGATTTTTCTTGGCCTAACTCTACTTTAAATTACAAAGTAAGGCATAAATTATAAAATAAGGCCCATCAATGTTTTTTTTTTGTGTTTATTAAACTTGATATTTTGTCTATAGTATTAGCGGACATGGCCTCAAAATTTAAACCCGCTTAAGAATCGGGCCTTATTTCGTGCATTATATACAATACTACCCATTTTTGTGTAGTCATTATTTATACTATAGAAGCATTGTTTGAGTAGCCAATTATTTAAACAGTATTTTTTTAAAGGGCAACGGTGGCAATATTTTAAGGTCTGGATAATAAGATACAGATCTTAATAAGGATATCAATGTAAGTGAATGTTACCATGACTACCAAACAAACAAATGTGATAGAATTTGCCAGCTGGCATTGTAACATTCAGACAGTTACCTATGTACCTAATCTGAAATATGAATAAATTAGTAATATTTTAAACAGGAAAGTAAACCGAATTTTGGCCTTTTGCTGGACACAATCACAATAGTAATTTGTTTTACAAGAGGGCAAAGTTTATCGCCACCGGTTGATGCATTTGCAGCACCAATGGTAGAAAATGCAAGCTCATCATCAACTGCATAATCGACGTTTGATATGACTATTGAATCCGAGCTTTTTGATCATGAATCATGATAAAACAAAATTTTAGAAGGTCGCAGAATAGTGGATTTAAAATATTTATTTTCTGTGATCTCAAATATCAGGCACGATCATACAAATTGTACATTTGCTGATCTTGCCTTTGTCATAGAAAGACGTAAGGGTTTACACAGAGAATATATATTTAAGTGTAATATGTGCAAAAAAAAGGAAACGATACACTCTGAAGACCCAAAAAGAAAATGTTAGTAAATACTGCTCCTCCCCATGGTTACTTGGTTCCTCATTCAACCTACCTGAAATTAAACGAGTAGGTTAGTAAATTATATCATTTTACATTATAAAGTTAAATGTTTAGGTATCTCAATCACTTACTCACTGGTGGACATGGATGCAAAATTTTTGCCCATCTACTTATACTATCTTATAAAAAATGAAATTTTGAAAGTTAGCACGCTTAAAGTTCGTTTTTTTGCATTAAGGTAACAGATTTTGACATGTCTTATTAAAAATTACCATTGAAAAATAAGTCATAGCAAATATGTTAGAATTATAAATCATATTAATCATATTAATGAGCAAGAGCACCCTAAACCGGCGAGCGTGTATGAGGAATGTTATGAATGTGAAGGAAGCGAAAGTGGTATGTCAGGATCGTAGCAAGTGGAAATCCGTGGTCTCTGCCTACCCCTCCGGGAAATAGGCGTGATTGTATGTATGTATGTATTAATCATATACTTTTTTATATTCTTTTGCTTTCATAAGTAATATAAACTAATTTTTGAAAGCGTTTTTCAATAATTATTAATAAATAGACACGTCATGATTGTTTACCTTCTTTCTAATGCTAAAAAATAACGAACTATAATAACCGGGCCTTATTTGGTACAGAACCTTGATTTGATAGGTACATCGGATATTCTGGGCCCCTGAGTTTGTTACGTAAAGGACAAAATGGTGACATGTGGTTAGAGCTGATACTGTTAAACTAGTGGTTCTGTGCGCTAAGTATAAAAAATAAGCTTCAGCGAACTCATTAAGCCTAGAAAAAACCCTACACCCTACTGCCACTTAAGTCAGTCTTGAGTCTTTGAATCAATTTCCGTAGTAGTACTACTACTACTAAGGTACTAGGAGGTAATAAGGCCTATAGTAGGTATAATAAGGCCTACCTGAAAAATAATGTTCTTACAACAGTGTAACCGTGTTAGTTATTTGAGTAACATATATGTAAAGTGATACAATTAAAAGCTAACAGCAAACCAGTACATAAATTATATCTTATGTACTTCTTATGAATTACACTATTATAAAGGTTTCGGCTAATTAAGGTACCTGCGCCTTGTAAGGCCCATTTTTTGCAATACTTAAATATAACAAAAATAAAAAAATATTTCTGAAATCAAATTTTATTGAAATATTCCTTATTTATTTGCGAATAAAATAAACATAAAAGTTAACAAATTAAATTAAATTTCTTAAAGAAAATAATCATTTTTAAACACCTCGAATGTGGGCCTTTTTAGGAACATAGGCACTTATCATGGCCCAATTTTAAGCAAGTAATTTTTAAACGCTATCGAAACAAAAAATATCTTTATGCATTAAAATTAACGTATTAAATGCGTTTCTTAGGTAATCAGTTTCTTATAATATATTTTTTGGTCATAATTGGACGGTGGGCCATCTTGGGCTTAGCAAAACTTAATCTATCAAAAAAACGAATAAAAACTTTATAAAACATAAAAGTTACATTTTACCTCTGCTTTTTCTAACATTTGTTTAAATCTAAACAACGAATAACCTTACAAATTGCAAACTTTTTTTCAAACAATTTTAGTGGGCCTTATTAGGAGTACAGAAAAAAGTTTCCGATCCTTTTAGTATTTGGCGCCATGAAAAGTATTAAAAAAATTACATTGAACAAACCAAAGATCTGACAACTTTAAATTCAAACCAAAAATAGTAAAATAAAGTATTTTAACCTATAAAAAATTTAAATATTTTATTTTGCTACTATTTATATTACGATAGTTATATTATATTTGAAAAAGAAATTAAAATGACCCATTGTCATTTTATGGTCCAAAAAATTATCATATTCAATAGTCCTAATAAGGCCCATCCCATCGGGCTATCTTGGGAGCCCGTGTGGTGGGCCTTTATAGGCACTTCTCTCGGCAACGAGAATTATTTCTATTCAATGAAAATAAACAAAAAATATAAACAACGCTTACCTTCATAGGAATGTCCTTGAACCTTAGCAACTTTATATCAAAAAGGAATACTAAAACTGTTTGTTTTTTTTAAAGAAACAATAAAAAGTATGTGAGTGTGAGGGTATAAACAGCAAGCCATTTGCGACGTGACTGACAAAGTGTCAACCGCTACAAAGATGGCGGCATCTACCATTTGACATGAACTTGCAGTTATCTCTATGGCACTAACCGAACATGTGCGCGAAATTTAAAATCATTCGAACGGTTGTAAGTATAAAATTTTGAAAGTGGGCCATCTTAGGAACAGGGCCATCTTTGGCGGAGGTACCTTACGCTTAATTACTTGAATAAAGGTAGATGAATTGCGTGCGGTCCAATAGGTAACCACAACTCACGGAGTCCAAAACAATAAGCTGATCAGCAAAGTCAAGTAAACAAAGCCAAGTCACAGTAGTAGAAAGATTATCGAGTTCCGTAAACGTAAGCCGGGTCAAAAAATTCAATCGCAACACAGTAAGTAATAAGTGAACGCCTCGTGGCAGTAACGCACGAAAAATAACATTGCAAATTGTCGGCAATGAGGCGCGCCGCGCGCGGGTGCAAGCGTACGCATCTGTGTGCGTGCATTACACACACAAATACAGTCTCTCACGCCCCGTCAGAGCGACGGGTATATTCAGCTTGAAATCTCAAAATTGACTTTTAGCTCAGCTCCCGTTTCGTCTTAAGTGTAGCGCGGTTACGATTTTTATTTATTTTAAGACGAAACAGGAGCTGAGTTTTAAATATTTTAGGTAAATATACCCGTCTCGCTAACGGAAGCGGCACCTAAAAGTAGTGCGATAAGGACAAGGCGAAAAATCCTGCGTAAAAATCTCAAAAATCGAGGTTTCGTACTCCTCTGTTTCCTCCTCCAAAACTTAACCAATCGTAACCAAATTTGGAAATCTGAATGATTATGAAATTATCTGTGTCGGACAGTTTTGCTTTTTTGGCTAATTGATATCAGTTTTGAATGCCACGCCTCTCATTGCGGCATAGTCAATTAGGCCATTTTGGCCATTTTTGAAGGGCTCTAGCGCCTTAAAAAACAAAAATATCATAAAAAGCAAAACGGTCCGACACAGATATTGACAATATTAATCTGTGTTGAAAAAATCATTGCTCTAGCTTCAAAAACCACGGAGGAAAACGAGGAGTACGTTTGTATGGAGAAATGACCACTCCCGTTGGCTCTTAACTTACTGCACAACAAAATGCCAGAAGCGTAAATTTTCTGTAACGTGGCAAGTAGAAAACCGAGAGGGAGATCAATCAATGTTCTGACAAAAGATTTTGTAACTTTTTGGCGCATTTATGAAACTTTTTAGGTCTTTTTAGGGTTCCGTACCTCAAAAGGTAAAAACGGAACCCTTATAAGATCACTCGTGCGTCTGTCTGTCTGTCCGACCATTCCCCCCCTTTATCTCTGAAACTACTGGGCCTAAAATTTTGAAAAAAATACACAGAATAGTACTTTACCTATAGATGACAGGAAAACCTATTAGAAATGTGCAGTCAAGCGTGAGTCGGACTTATGTACGGAACCCTTGGAACGCGAGTCCGACTCGCACTTGACCGGTCTTTTTGTTTTTTATTTTAAGTAGAAATGTAAGTCCCTAAGTATAATCGCAGTCATGGGACTGCTTTTGTCAGAGACAATGAAGAATAATATGTTTTTTTAAATACGGCAATAATCTACAAAATATGATGATATTGATGATACGAGCGTCCCGTCGAGCTGAGCAATCAAAGCTTTTTAGAAAATACAAATCGTTAGTAAGTAAATTATGTGTACCTAGATCAGCAATGTTAATCATATATGAATTACCTATTGAGTTGTTAGGCTCCATTAAACCCCAGGTTGTGTTGTATTTTTATATTTTCCAGCCTCGTTTAGATTTCTCAAAGCAAATTTCATGTAGTCGCGTAATCGCTTAGTGATGTCGCTAGTTCGGAACTTCAACTTTTAGTAACATTATTAATTGGTAAACTTTATTCAATAGAAAATCGCTAGCTGAACTAGTTAGGTACGTTTGATAGTAATGAATGTAATGATGGTTGTCGAAGCCGATAAAATCGCAATGAAATAACTCAGAATCTTTGAAAACAATGATTCTCTGAAAAACGTCCAATAAACACAACGAAAGTGCACCATTTGCGTTGCCATATTGGGTTGGTGACATGGCTTCTAGAGGTCCCGGTTTCCGTTCCACTTTAGCCATTTTTACCCAAACTACGCGCGTTCAGGCAATATCAAATGTTTGCGTTGCAATATCAAGGGTTGCTTCAACGTTCGTGGTTACAAGGACTTTATTGTTAACGGTGCAAAGTTGGTTTTAGAATAGATCGTGATAATTTTATAAGAGCTTAGGAAAATAAGCGTTCGATATTGAAAGTGGAGTGGGAGAAATATTTGGAGCAAAGGCGGATACAGCTCGCAGTTTTAAGAAGTTACAGTTGAATGAACTAATCAGAGCATCATCTTTATGCAACGAAGCATATAACTAATAAAATATTAAGCTACTCAAATGTTCGGTTCGGTCTTCTCTCTCGTGTACCATCGCCTACACTGTTAACTGTACAACGGTGGACCTTGCCTTTTGTAATAAAGTCCACCGATGTACAGTACTACATACACAGTACAGTACAGTGTTGCTGTTTGTACTTAAGTGGTTAGTGGGCATTGGTTGTGCCACAGGCTAGCGCATGTGGTAGTGTTGAGAACGGTTGTATAAAGCTGGTGCTCTGGACAGTTCATTACTCTGTGGTTTTAACACCACACACGATGCACGGTTGTAGAGTTTGCTTTAAAACTTTATCGAAGTAAAATATTTTACGCTAGCAAAGTTTATTGGTTTTCGACTTAAGATATTGCTTGCTTGGTTAACCTACATTCTAAAGACGCCTTTTTTATTATTTGAATTATATTCTGTGGCATAGACAGTGGACACTCACCACACCACAATTTAAGAATTAGCATGACTAAGCGAACGCGAAACGTCTCCGCTATTTCAGCTTGAGCAATAAAATAATTAATTAAAAATGATAAAAACACGACTGCTATTTAAACTGGAAACCTGAAAATAAGTTTTAGATATGTTAGATATTCAACTAAATGAATATAAATTAGAATATAAGTGTTCAGTCAGTACTTTATTTTAATAAACGCACGGCCCAATTAGAACTTTAAGATATGTCAGTTAATAGATCTAGAAACGATATGGATTAGATATGTCAGTGTCAAATGTTACGTTTCTTCAAACAAAGACGTCACTTTTGACACTGACACATCTAATCCATATCGTTTCTAGATCTATTAATTGACGTATCTTAAAGTTCGAATATCTATCTAGGGCAGGTTGTTACTTATCATTATAGCTAGCTTAAATTTTAATTAAAGCTGTAATTCACTTGATTTAAGTGTCAATATTCCTCAGTTTGGGAAATATTCTCGGGAACAGGGGAAATTTTCCATAAGAGAATATTCTTTGTTCCGGGAAAATTCCCACGGCATCACATCACTATATCTAACCTTAAACCCCAAAAAAAATTCCCAAATTTAATCAAAAGTTTTATATACTTTGATCTTTATTGCCAGTATTTGCTAAAAATACATAAATTTTATAACTCTTCCATTTTCCAATACAATTCAGCCTGAAAAATCGCAACGGTATCGCTAAGCTTATCGTTATCCGCGGTTTATTCGCTGTAATCGCATAGGGATTGCGAGACTAAACCTGCTGAGATATTAATGCTCGATACTAACGCTTGAAGAATCTCGCAGTCAAGGCTATATAAAGTAAAAATTATGTAACGTTTGATTAACATTAATGCGGCTAACTGTGCCCTGAGGCTTTCTGGTACAGACAGTCAGACATTCATCCTAAGGGTCGTGAAGTTAGAATCTCGACACAGTGTAAATTTTAATTCTTTTGTGCTCAGCGTTCCGACTGAACATCTAGCGACCTTCACCAAGGAGGAGTTTTAGCCGAAGATTGTCAAGTTCCGCGGCCGGCTCTCTAACACTGCGGGGTTGCGAACGCATCGCAGCCATAATTGTGTGTTTTTAGTTTTAAGATATGTTTTATAATAATAATATACTATGTATTTAGTTAGTTTTAAGGTATTTATCTATGGGCCAATAGTTGCCTGGAAATAAATATTTTCATTCATTCATTAATTCTTTAGCTGAGCCACTTTTTATGTCAATTAGTTTGTAAGCATTGTTATGTATTTATGTGCAAAGTTTTTGAATAAACATATTTTATTATTATTTGTATCTCTTTCCATATCTCGAGACCATGGGGTCCCGGATCTTTCGGAGGCGTGCGTGTGCCCGAAAACCGTGTAGAGCACGTGCAGAGGCACTTTAAGACAAATTATCCAGAAAGCAAGGGACGCACGTAGCGAACATCATCCTCGAGGGCACAGTATGATACAGGGTCCCATTATTGTAAACTTCTAGCAGTAATATATTTTAAGTTTGAAAATTTGTATGTGGATGATTGATTCAATTTGACACTGATTTTCTTATAGCTGTTACATATATGTATTACACATGATAGGGAAATATTACAAGCGAAGTGTGCAACGCTATCATCTGTTTAAATAATCACAAGAAGATACTCACGGCAAATCTGCCTAACAACCTAATACATGTCAAAAACTTATAATCCAACTGAACATCTTCCATGAAATTTCCTCGACCTCTCAAACCTGGCTGCGGAAAGCAGCTAATCGACATACAGCCTTGTAAGGAAGCATAGTTTCGTCTGTCCGCATACTAAACAGGGATAGTTACGGTTAGTTAGCAGAACACCATATTATTAGTTCCAAGATACGAACTTCTGCAAGCAAAGTTTGACTGTCTGGAGAGTTTTCGCTGCATCGCAATGAGCAAGTTTCTTAGATTATGTATGCCAGGTGCTCGGCTGGTCACTTTTGGCATACTTTTGCTATCTGTTTCATTTCACTAGGCATATAATAAGTACATATTATTTATGATGGAAAAATAACATAAATTAATCACAGTATAAATGTAATTATGGTTTATGACTTTGTGTATATCCAATCAATCAATCAATCATTTATTTATTTCTTTGAATGTGGTACATTAAAGATGTAATAACAGAATTTTGTTCAGCACATCCTGTCTGAATAGGCATAGAAATAGTTATTCTTACCTAAACTGCATGCAAGTAATGATTATGTACATTAAAATTTAACTTTAAATTATAAGTAATATCAAAAATATAAATCATAGAAGTCACATGTAAACATTCATTTCATTCAATAAAAGTATACAAATAATTAATAATTCAGGTAGTCAAATAATTATTATTAATAATTAGTTCTACGTCAAATATAATAATAGTCAAGCCTAGTTTAACTTGTTAAGGAGCTTCTAGGAACTATTTTATTGAGTAAAAACATTTATCGATCAAATAGGTAGTGAACAGCTTCTTAAATCGATGAACCGGGAGATTTTTCATATGTATCGGTATTTTATTAAATATTCTTGGTGCCATTCCAAAGAAACTATTTCGCATTAATGCCGTTTTCATAGGCTGAATGTATAACTGTCCCTCATATTGAGGGCGTATTGGCTGATTACGTCTCTCTGATACACTTGTAAACAAATGTGGATTTCGTTTTACGAATAGAGCTACTTCGAGTATATATAATGAAGGCAGTGTTAGAAGTTTTAGGGATTTGAATAAGGGAATACAACTATCTCTTACATCTACACCGCAGATAGCTCTTATGCATCTCTTCTGGGCTATAAAAGCGGCCTCGCGATTTACAGAGTTTTGTATTATGTTGTATTATGGAACCAACTGTTTGTATTATGGAAATTTTACTGTTTTATCTGCTGGTGGATAACTTTGTTTCGTTTAAACCATTTAATAATAAAATTTGACAGAGTGTATCGTCACGCAATAGCAGTCATGTCACGTGACTGGTATAAAGAAGTGAAATTTCCTCCCTGTCGAAAATTTGTACTTATGATAGAGAAAAACATAATAATATTGAAGGATGTCTACATTCCTCCCTTTTCATAAACTCAAAAACAGTAAAAATTTAACATAAAAGTTAAAGATTTTTTATCAATTGTAATACCTACTGATTGGGACGGCGTAACTAGCATTATACATAGTTGTTTTATTATAAAATTACCCTATGGCCAAAAATGCCACATAGAAATGATACATAATTCATCATTCGAGCGTTACTTAGACTAAGTATGCCATATTTCACATCTGGACCCTTCTGTGTATGCGACATAAAATACAGCCCAGAGGTAATCCTATCCATCCATGATTTATATCAAGTAGGGTCAACGTAGAAATTTCATATGCGATATATCAATACTATAAACAGTTTTGTTAAGATATAAGTTAAGCAACTACCGTTTTACTTTGCTTACCCTGTAGGGATATAAAAAGCTGGAGTGCCAGTAAAACGGAGTTAGTCTTGAACCGAGGAGTAAAGTATGGGTAAAATGTATTCGTAGTCTTACAGTATTTTTCACTAGCGACGGGAGTTTACATTTTTCAACACTGAGTCACTAAATATTTCTAAGTAGTGTGTTCTTGTAAGTGTAAAATGCCATTTATGTGTTTCCAAATTGATCTGATTTACATTGTTTGATACGTTTTATTTATGTCGCCACTGTTATTTTGGATTTGCGTTTTATTGACTGAATAGTTTTTAATTTCATTTTGAAGCAGTTATTTTGATAAAGTTAGACCAAGAAAAGTCTGCAATCATTTTGATAGCATACGCACACGCAGTGGAAGTGTTATTTATAGGTACGTCATAATTTCATAGAAGTTTAAAATTAATTTTAAATTAATTTTGTGTAATGATGGTTCGGATTACCGTATTCATTTGGCTTATGTTTCGGCTTTATATGCTCTATAAGTATATACGTAAGCTTAATTTACTTACTTGTTCACATTATAATGCATTAGTTGCAATCACTGTTCGAAACACATCCATTGACTGGGATACAACTCACACAATAAATAAAATCACACTCTCACACAATAAGCACATACGATTACATGTATGATTACATGTTCAGATAGGATTACATGTATTGTAATCCTATCTGAACATTTTAATGCAAAGCCTTAGTATAGGCAAATTATAGCCTTTAACTTTACGACTCATCGAGCAATCGACAATAATTCTTATTGAGTAGCTTGAAAGTTCTTTTTCAAAAGAGAATACGTTGTGTGTTTAGGTCCAAACGGGGCTGACTGTTTGCCTTAAGGGCCCTGCAGAGATTCGACATAATATTATAAGGTATTTTAAGGAAACTCGCGGCACCCTCTTCACGTAAGCGTCGAAAAGTTGTTTATGTAACTTTTGATTGCCTTTTTTACTTAGTTTGTTTACTTTTTTACTTAGAAGCGGAATTATTATGGAACTTTTTTCGTTAAAGGCTCAAAGATACATAAATGGGTTTCGGGAGTCTGCTCGAGAGCTTGTTTAGTTTTATTTGTCTTCCTTTAAAGATTGTCGTTGGCTTTGTTAAACAAACGAGAAAGTGTCAACTTATATTATATTGAAAAGGAGACGCGTGAAACGATGTAAGCTTGAAGACGGTTCCATATATGCGGTGCACGGTGTTTCGTAAGTACGGAAGAGTTATGTGCAGACATAGAAGTTTTTGTGACAAAATTAAGTGATTGATAAATCAAATATCGACATGTCTGCCATCGATATACTTATTTTTAGCATTGTATAAAAAGACAGTTACCGCGAAATATACAACAGGTTCGATATCTTCTTTGATATACTTAGTAATTTTCTATTCTTTTGGCACATACTACAGTTTACGTTCTTATTTTTAAGTACTAAATATTTAAATGTAATAAAGAAATTATGTACCGATTTGTAATTGATTTGCATTTTTGAAATTTCTCGGTAATTTACACCAAGTAGAAGTTACATCTTCTTATTATTAATCTATAAGTAATATGACTGACTTATCGATACCAGATTTATCGATGTTTCATTTTCTCAAACACACCTTTTTCGTTTTCGTGTAACTTGTCTGTTTATGTGAATTCTAGTCATGTGTAACAGAATAATGTAATCAGTGTACTGTGTGTTTAGGGTAAGAGCGGCAGCAAATGAAGTAGTCTAGAAAATATTCTACTAGAAACTTTACGTTATTATTTATTGGTACCTTCTATTTGTCCGGAGTAACAATGGAGCTTATAAAAGAAAAATGATTTCGTTTTAATAATATTACATAGAAACCGTTAACTTTTCAGGACTTTCGTAAGGTTATCCTATAGATAGGTTTATTTTATTGCAATCCTGAAAAGTTACGCGTTTCTGAAAAAACCAAATTATGACCAACGAAAATGCGGACAAACAATACATTATGACTTAAAACTTTATGGGAAACAATAGAGACCCGTCAGCTCAAAGCAAGTACAAAACACCGTGAACGAAATTAAAACAGCCCGCCACCGTACGCTTAAACAGGCCGTTCAGTGTTTTTGTTTACAAAACAAACTACACAACATCTCAACCTATCTGACTCAACCTTGACATTGAAAAAACAATCTTGTGCCGAAAAACACAAGGCACTCATTAAAGTTGACTTGAAAACCAGTATTCTTTTTTATTTACAAAGCAAACTGGGAACGCCGCTTGTTAGGCTATCTTCAAAGTGCGCCAATTGCCAAGGCCCTAACTTTTAATAAATTAAAATACCACAATCTTTGCTGCAGCAATAAATTGGGTGAAGAATTAATTGTTTTATTTTTCAAAAACGAGGCAAGAGCAGCAGCTATCTTGCTGTCATGTGCAATGTAATATACCTCTATGTATGTTTGGTACCTACATAACATGGTTACGGTGTTCGTGATGAAAAATTTCAAGGGCAGCACGTGTTTCTGAACGCAACCTTATTTGACCGAATGGTTTTATTTCGTGTATCCATTCATCGACTCACTCACTCTCTTCTTTCTCAACAACTCCCACTGTAACATCGCTCTGTGAATTAATTTTGTTTTAATGGAAAATACATAATTTTCTTTAATAAAAAGTGACTTTTAATCATCCACCAACAGCACGAATTATCTATAAAAGAAACTGTACAGGATTTGTCAGCTTATGGCTGAGGCGGGTTCCTACACGAGCGCCTTACGTCATCTGACGTAACTCGAACGCTCCAACTCAACCCGTGTGAGGCATCGTAAATTACATCACTTTTATAAGTTACAAAAAAATAATTGAATTTTCAGACCTGTTGTTAATCACATTTAATGTCAATAAAGAATTTACTTTACTTTTACTTTTTACTAGAGATGCCACGAATATTCGGCAACTATTCGGTATTGGGCCCATTCGGCCACTTGGCCGAATATTCGGTATTCGGCCGAATGTTGCCTAATATTCGGTATTCGGCCGAATGTTGCCTACTATTCGGCCGAATACCGAATATCTGTTGCACCTACCTAAAAAGAAATATTACACAATAAAATAAATATTTAAAATGTATTTTTGGAAAGTAATAGTTAAATACGAAGGCACGTTTATGAGCATTTGTTGATTACAAAATATTTTATTTTTATCATGGGTCTGATTTGATTGACTCTAACTACATTCATTAATTCTGTTCAACATAAAAATATTATCTTAGCAAACGTTGTGCTTTGATGGCGAACAGTTTTCATAATAATTGTGAAAAATAAGTACATAAATACAATCTTAATCTAAGATCAACTTCTGCTGAATTAAAGCCCATGCTGGCCTAGATAGAAATGAGAGGGCAGATCTCGCGGCCAAGCATGCGGCAATACTACGAAAATCACCAGACTACGTCTACTTCCCCCTATCTTACCATCAAACACAAATTAGAAGCAACTCATACACTACACACAACACAGCACCACGGGGAAACACGTTAAACAATGGTTACCCACTCTGGACGACATCAAACATCTCCGTAAACACACAAACATAACATTCCAGCTTACACAAATACTAACAGGCCATGGCTACAATAGAACCTATTTAAAACGTTTTCACATAATCAATGACGATGCTTGTCCATGTGACAAAGACACAAAGCAAACAATCGAACACCTAATTAAAAACTGTCCAAGATACGAATATGCAAGATGTGTCCACGAGACTATCTGTGGGAAATATCAGGATATCGACCCGTACAATATAAAACATATCACAGGAAAAGAAGAAACACTGGACTCATTTATAACATACACAAAATACATACATAATAGATACTCTCAAGAATTTCAACAAAATATAATATAGGTAATAACCCTTGGGGCAGGTTCACCCGTACCATTGTGGGAACCTGTCCAAAACCACTAAACAGACACCGCAATCCACGATCAATACAGCTCTTACTGAAACAAAGAGCTCTCAAAGAGCGCACAATCTCTAGCGAGGACCGATTGACTCAAATCAATTGCCTACTCAAATACACAAAAAAAAAATATATATATACAGTTACTACGGTCAGCCACGAGCCACAGTCACCACCACAACTTGGACGAAGGTCTTCATTTGTCTCTGGCAGACTTCAGTTCTGACTCCTGTGCTGATACTCAGATTAATGCCCTGGAACATCTAGGCAAAGAGTTTCAGCACGATTTGGGTGTGAAGACGCTACCTACCTCACTAGCATCCGTGGCACGCGGTCAAAAACCTAAAGTTAATTATTTCTATCGGGTGGAACAGGACGAAGGACTTTTATGCAAACGGGGAGTTCTTGAGGCTACGTACTTTACTTATTAATTACGTTAATATTTCTAACCGTGTTTGAGATACTGTTTGATAAACATGAGTGCAAAAATCTGTATGTTTCAACCCTAGCAAGTAGATCCTTTACGATTATAATAACTCGATTGTAGATCACTTAGATAATACTACCTATCCTTTCAGCTCAATCTCTAATAATGTTCCACGTGTATAATTATTTTCTTCCATTCGTAGTTGGATGCAGTAAATCCGAACAGACTCGGCATGAAAAGTCTTTTCTACATAAATTATTATTCACGTTTTATTTATTATGCCAAGTCATGTAAACTGCTAGGGTTAGAATTTCAATTAGATGAAATATATTTTTCTAATTTTTTTCTTGTCCTTGTCCAAAAACTTTCTAGAAGGGCAGACGTGCCTTCTACAAGGTTGACCGACGATGAGAACCAGACATTCGGTTGATAAGAGTGAGTGACTTACTAAAAAAACAAGGATATTAATACATTTAATCTAAAATCGAATTAATTGCTTATTCTAAAATTGAATTAATCACTAAAATCCGGTTAAAATATCGTGAAGGTTTACAGGATTATCATCGGGAAACATTAGTTTCGATCCTCAACTTTTCAACTTATTTTAACTACAGAGTAAAAACAACATGAAAACTCCCTCGCTAATCGAAACGTTTTTGCTTGTGCTTTGCGGGTTCTAGTCCCAAAGCAATTAACCACTCTAGTACTTTAATTACGGTGCTACGAAGTTCACGATTGGAATTAGAGTTAGGGAAATTGATTACTTCATACTCACTTTAGTAATTAAGTTCGGGATAGTGAGCATATGTCGCTGGCCTTGTTTCTTTACGTTTTCTCGGGGGATTCTTGTAATTATCCTAAAAGATCCAGTATTTTTTTGGCTTAATTTGTAATTGGATGTGTAAAGTAAAAGTTATTTAACTACAATTAGTTACTTGTACTTTAGGGTTATACTTAAATTTGTAGTAAATTAAATAGGAAGATTTAATTAACTACAAATTTAAGTATTAAGATTTAATGTAGTTAATTAACTAAGGTATGTAATTAAATCGGAAGATTTAATGAACTACAAATTTAAGTATAATCCTAAATGTTACCATCAGCGAATGCACGGATAACCGTTGAGATAGGTTTTTCAGAATCGACCACGTACCTACAGGAAGATTCTGGACGCTTAATAACAACGGTTGAAGGATGGCAGGGCACATTCGGTCTTTGTGGATATCCTTTATTAAATTGAACATTTTCTATACAATGACATAATGATGACAATGATTAAGAATTAATTAATATACTTAATTTTATTTACTTATAAATTTACTTATAAGTTAAAGAATATGAAATATAAATGCAAAAATTTAAACGATCATTCCATCAAAAATCTTACGAAACTGTTTTCCATTTTCTACTCCCACCATTTAAAAATCTGGTGAAATATGTTTTTAATGATATTTTCAACTAATTTCAAGCAAGTGAGCTCAACACGAGGGGAGTAAATAATTAGCCATCACGATTAAATTGAATCTCGCGCGTTTGATGATTGTCGTTCGCCTAGGGCGGGAGCTATCGTGACTAGAAAATACAAACATTTTCGACTATATCTTTAAACCTATAAATTAGAATTATGATGTTTGAAATAGCTTGAAATCTTATGAAAGTGCAAATTGAATAAAATATTGAATTTAATATTTAATCCGCGATGTTAAACATAAACGGATAGTGGTTAAAGAAATGATTATTACTTACCTCTAAGTATGAGGCGATTTTTTACAACCGATAGGTTTTTATTATTTCGGGTTGGGTCTTAGAAACGCGTCATAAAAATGCACATAAGTAAAATTTGACGTCAAATCTAAAGATTTCAATAGTAAGGATAGGCCCTTTCGTTGTATAATAATGCCGAGCGCACATGCGCACCAACGAAAATGTGCACATAATGCCATTTGTGCACCAACGAACTGGCCCGGTCTTTACATAATACACAAGTCAATGGTGAAATCGTAATAAATTTTATAGGTAACATAATTCAGACCGTCCTATCAAAACGCCTTCCTTAACGTTAAAACATAAAGTCAGCATTTCCTTATCTGTTGTGATTGGTGTCTGGCGAGAAAAGGTGAAAAGTGCCCATTATTTTGAACATGAAACGTAGTTAATGTTATTTTGTGAGAACTGGGAGTATATTCAAGAAGATGGCAATCTTTTGCAGAGGAACTAAACGCTATCTGTCCCTATCGCACTAATATTGAAGAGTGATAGAGATAATATCTTTTTGTTTCGTTTTCTGCAAGCGATCTTCATTCGTCATCTTGGCTAGGCTCCCAGGAGTATTATGCACACTTTGGCTGTAACATTACTTAAGTACAATAAAAGAATTTAATTGACGACCCATTTTGTACCTTGTCACAGTGACAATAAAATGAGGTCTTAGCGATTTTCATAATCATAATATTGATTGTCACTGTGACAAGGTACGAAATAGGTCACAAACTAAATTCTTTGACTGTACGAGCAGTCGGATAGGTAGGCTAGGTTAGAAGCCGCCTTTCTTTAGTAATTAAAACGGTAATAGTTAGCTAGATATACCTCTATTAAATGAAGATAATTACTACAACATATACTTGGTCAAGCAAATCTTGTCAGTAGCAAAAGGCGGCAAATTTGAAAAATCGTGGGTTAGCAACACTGTGTTCGAATAATTCCAAAATCGCGTGTCATCTGTGTTTTATCTGTGGAATGTGGCTCGTGAATGACAGCCATCTCGTTTGTTTACATTCTGAATCGTTGCTATTTCAAGAGAAATTTCTGTTGTCACCATTAAATACCAATATATTAAAAAAGATTGTGCATGAACTTAAGGAAAGTCAAGGTGCCTACAACGTACAATCATGCTCGTTGATCGTAAATATTTGTGAAATTTGAGGTTATGATAATTACATGTTTTGGTTTACTGCTCTTTGAGTGTTGCCCTACTTTACTTTTCTGTACATTGCTACTGACATAATTTGCTTAACAAACTAGTCACAGATAAAATAATATACAATTCCGTCCCAGAAAAATCCGAAACCTCCAAGGTATTTTATTTACCGCCACGTGGATTAGATTATATGTTTCCCCTTGTAGAAATCTTGTTACCAATAAAGTGGCTCAGAATAACCCGTCACATTTTCTTGCCGTCAGACTAGCGGATCTAGCATTATTTTCTGAGACGTTTTGTCATTTGTTTTATTTCTCTTTAGCTGAGAGTAAATACAAGCGCTAACGATAAGATGCGAACTTTAATAGTATTTTATACAATCGTGATATAATAGAGAGCTTTTCAGTCGACTACCATGTTTGCCTAAGTAAGGTACGAGATTGAAAAGCTTAATTATATCACTATTGTATACAATACTTTTTCTAAAAGTCAACAAAAATAATACTTTAAACTAGTAGAGTCAAGGTAAACAAACCAAAAGTATACAGCTAAGATACCTACGCGAGCAGCCGCGATACATTCATACTCGTACGCTCCCCGGCCGCGGCCCGCGGGTTGGTCAACGACACCTTCTCGTAACTAATGAGGCCCTGGTAATTGCTCCTTGCTAAATTCAGTTTTCAAACAGTTTTTTTCTCGATTTTAGCCACCGTAGCCTATGGAGACTAACAAGTAACGCTAAGCGGTTTTCGTAGTCTATGGATGTTCCTATATTAAGGGTGTCACATGCGCGTTTCTGACTTATGAAGCAATTGTTCCTACAATATAATCTAAAATAAATAATTATAGTGTAAATAACATTATTTGCGGTATTTGACACATTATGACTGACGTATATAGAGATGTAACTAACGCAAATCGATTGTCACAGCAAGCGATTACGATTGGATGGCACGTAGACTGAGGTATTGAATTGTGACGTATAATGAATTTTTATTTGAGATTTAAATAAAGCTAGAATTATATGGTTTTCCCGCAAGCTACCGGTCGGTCGGTGTATTTAATACACTGACCGAGTAGGTCGCACCCATTGTCAAAATTGAAACTAACTGGGGATCTATTTTAAAGTTTATTTATGTTATTTCTGTGTCAAATTTGTTGTCTGTTAAGTGACGATAAATATATCCATATTTACAGTTAATTATCCACCTTTTCCTTATTTTTATTAAAAGAAAAATGAAAAATTCATATCGATTTACTTAGACGACTACCGATTCATAACGGTGGTGTCCGGCCAACCCTAAAATTAAAAAAAAAAGACGTAGAACGTAAACGTTCGCAGTGCAGTTGTTTTCCTTTGTGATTTCGATGTGCAAAACATTTTACGTAGTATTGCTGTTGTGAGTGACAGACGTCAAATACCGCAAATAATGTTATTTACACTATAATTTGAGCTATAGTTTTGTTTCGTTCTCTTGACCGCGGCGAGCTGTGATTGGTCAATTTCATTATAGTTGACTAAACTGTATCGAAATGAATATTATAGTTGAGTTGGGAGCTCATACATTAAAAGTACCCGAATGCAGTTTGGTATACGAAATCTTAATTCAAGAATTACAGTCGACGAGTAGAAAAGAGGTACTTACGTCAAAAATTTGCCAAAGATATGACATGGATCAGATATGTCAGTGTCAAAAGTGACGTTATTGTTGAAAGAAACGTCTAAAGTGAAGTTTTATGGTAGGTATAAAATGTGTCGGAGTGATGATTTTTTTTTAATTTTCATAACTTTATTGTACGTAGAGTCAGACCAAGAATAGTCTGCAGCGGATTTGATAGCCCACGCAGTGAAAGTGTTATTTTAAACGTCAAACTTCTATACAATTATGACGTTTAAATGACACTTGCACTGCGTGGGCTATCAAATCCGCTGCAGACTTTTTTGGTCCGACTCTAACAACGATATGTAACAGCAGGTATAGAATTGAAAGTACAAAGGCGAATTGAGCTTACTGTGGGACTCTAGGTCGGTCCGTGTAAAATTGCCCTGTAAAACTCATGTAAAACCTATTTATTTATTTTTATTTAATATTAAATAAACATCAGACGACATTTTCTAAAGCAACATCAACCATCAATAGAATGATCTTCCCCTTAATAACCAGATGCTATCACGCTGGCATGTTAAAAAGGTAAAGTGCCCTCATAAAATCCTGAGAAGAGTGTCCAAGTGACTTGTCTTAGCCGCAGGGCTTGCATAATGAAATACCATAACCCCCGAGCAGCGAAATAAGCAGGCCATTCGTATTTTGCGAGTGCCGAATTATCATACTTCACTTTATAGGGTTTCATCAAGAGCTGGGTCTAATAATTTTATATTCTTTGTCCGTTCATAAACGGCCTTGTCCTCTGAATGGGCAATTCTGCGAAACATTTTTAGCTTACATTATTATATGAAATAAGGTTTGTAAAGAATATTTTTAGCACTGCACATCTTGATGGTATTTCATATTGATAGTTATTTGTTCTTTATATTATCAATCAGTCAATTCGATCACTATTCTATTCTATTAGGATATCCTAACAAAACTTCCGTAAGACATGGACATCGACAGAAGATTAAAAAACCGGACAAGTGCGAGTCGGACTCGCCCACCGAGGGTTCCGTACTTTTTAGTATTTGTTGTTATAGCGGCAACAGAAATACATCATCTGTGAAAATTTCAACTGCCTAGCTATCACGGTTCATGAGATACAGCCTGGTGACAGACGGACGGACGGACAGCGGAGCCTTAGTAATAGGGTCCCGTTTTTACCCTTTGGGTACGGAACCCTAAAAACAGAAAAAATAATAGGTCCTCTTTTTTTCTTTTTTCCAGAAATTACAGTATTTTTTCATAATATTTTTTACCTCCACTACCGATTTTACCTCTCTTGTCCCCAGTTACCCCAATCGTCAATAAAAGGTGGGCTACGGCCACGGTATGGGTACTAAGGGCGAGGATCTGGCAGGCCCGGGCGGAGTGATGGTGGGATGACCTGGACGCATATCTCAACGTAGATTGCTCAAAACCGAGACGGATGGAGATCGAAAGAGAAGCCTTTGCCCAGCAGTGGGACACCATAGAGGCTAGTAATAATGTCAAAACTTGCGTGGCAATACAATATTTGTCGTTGTCAACATGCGCGTAGTAGTTAAGTCGCTCGTGGCATAATTCCCGTGGGGTTATTTTTTAAGCTCTAGTTAGACTTTTATAGTTATTCTAGTTTGTACGAGTAAATTCACTTGTTTGTGCGTATAAGTAAAAGCAAAGACATATGTAACTTCGTATAAGACGAATAAAGTCTAAGGAAAAAACGTGCCTCGGAATTCAAGTAAAAGTCATTCTCGAATAGATGGCGCACATACCTTTAGCCTATCCTCGGCTAGATGGCGTGACGACACCGTTTCATATTTAACAATTTTAACACATAGATATCAGTGAATGAACATGGATCAAAATGATATAAAAATAATAATATCATTTATCCATATATATAATTTTTTTGATAACTTTATACGTTTTCATTTTGAGTTTTAGTCGTGTGTCGATAGATGGCAGTAAATTTACAGTGACTACAAAATTTACAATGACAGGACCCCTCTATACTATCTATTCTTTTTGGTAAAAGCAATCAAAGATAAATACTATAATATAGGTGATACACTAATCATGGACTTATAGAGTAAGTGAAAGCTGAATAATATAATGCTTGCTTGGCGAATCAAGATCTTCATTATTCTATTAAATTTGCCAGCTAAATTAGACCAATCAGTTCACTTAATTGAAATTTGAGCCAAATATTGCGATGTATTGATACTGAACAGTTATATAACTCTTAGGAGGATTCCCAGGAGGAAAATTTGGAATAAGCTGGGGTACAGATGTAGTGCATCATCGTTTTCCATCGTGCTTTCTCGGAAACGTTCGTATTTGTCATGCTAATACTTCAGTCAACCCCAGTACTTTTTGTACCGACACTGACTGAAATAGCAAGACACGTTCTTACGATTCCGTGAAAATACGATGGTAAATAATTAATGCACTACAAGTAATAGTACATGATCGACCACACCATTGACGCTTGACGCAGTGCAAGTATAGCCAGTGAGTTCAGTGACGTAAAGTAGGCATTATGAACCTTTAGTCTTTATCCTGAGGTATTTAAATAAAAGTAAACAAAATCTACCCTTAAATGGCTCCTTAAGCCAGTTGAGGGTAGATGCTAACATTACATGATCAAATTTAATGTAGGTAAAAGTCGGGTCGTTCAGTGACAGATCCAGGCGGTTTTGTATTTGGTTGGTTAACCAATAAATGTTATATATACCCGAAAATTTACATATTATTTGTTTACTTTTATTTAAATACCTAAAGACACAGAATAGCCGCCGCCATACAATCGAAGTTACGCTCTCTTTTTAAAACAGCCTTCTGAAATAACGTGAACATTAAAGTAGAGGAGAGTTGCGTATATTGTATCGCCGGTTGAATTGTACGTTGTCTAGATTTTATTTTAAATGACCCAGTTTATTTACACGTGCACCAAACAATGCTCCCGTTATATTACCCCGTTATTAGATGTAAACATTATAATATTATAGGGCACACATACGACTGCTTACATAAACTAAAAGACAACTGTAATTGTAACATAATTGAGTTTGTTGAATCATATAAATATTTAGGGTTAATAATAGACAGGACATTTAACTGGAAATTACAAGTACAAGCATTCTGTAACAAATTGAGATATATTTACGTAACTTTCCAACAACTTAAAAAATATGTAAATCGTAAAACCATGCGAACGCTTTACTTTGCCCTAGTGGAATCACACATAGATTATGGATTAATAGCATATGGTCGTACATTTAAAACACAACTAGATATGATTAGAAAGCTACAGATTCGGTATTTAAAATTATTAGTTAATCCTAAACAGAAAAAAACTTGTAACAAAGATTATGATCAGCTGTTTAGATTGTGTAATATTCTACCCGTAAATGAAAAATTTAAGTTATTTGTAGCATCTCATAATTATAGTACAAAGTCATTTCCATGTAAAACACAGAATAAAGATAAAGTGACAAGAAGAAAACCTAAACTATTCTTAGAAAATTTTACTCCCATTAATTACTATGGAGAGCGGACGTTTCAATATTTGGTACCTAAAATATTTAATGCACTTCCAGAAAAACTATTTGCTAAAGAGATAAGCCCACATACCTTTAGAACAAGTGTTAAGAAATATTTAATAGATATTTGCCCACAGGAACAGTAGAGAGGGGTCAACTTATTATGGAAACATATAAAAGTGGACCCGTCTTTGCTGGCCCTGAAGGCCTATAATAGAATAACTAGATTTAAATTTGCATGCTTAGTTATTAAGTTAAAATAATACAGCATGTTTATAAATATTTAACTGACACAAACATGTATATCAAGAGCTTTACTAACTGCCATCAAACTGTTTTGCAGTTTGGCAGTCCTATTTCAATGTAAAACATATGTACTGTGTCTTATGAAAATAAATAATAATAATAATAATAATTGTGCGTTCGGGGATGGTATCCGCCACGTGTATCCCTTGCTTTTAGATTAAAGTGTCTTAAAGGGCCTCTGCGCTGTTGGCTTCGGCCCCACGTACGCCTCCCAAAGGTCCGGGACCCCATGGTCCCGAGATATGAAACAGACATACAAATAATAATAATAATAACCCCCAATTATCTGACCAGAAATGGCATAGGGCTTTAAAAACATAAGACACAAAAATATGATTTTCGACGGTCTCTATCTATTTTTCTATTATGTGAGTTTGTAATAATAGATAAGTTAAAACTAACTTAACTATACGGTGTCATCCGACCTTCTCCTATAATACTAAAATGTTTTATTAACAAACTAGATGAAAATGACATAATGGTCCTCTAAGTAATGTATGAAATACGTGGGAAAGTACAAGTGAAATTACTTAATCACTTTCGCGATGCCGGCTGATCAGCGGACATGCAGAAACTATTGTATGTTACTTAATATTAATTCAACTTGTGTGGTCCAAAACCGCAAGTAAAACATTTTTAGCATTACATAAGCCAAACGTATTCAACCATGGTATAATAATATACTCCGCCTGGTACTCTCTTCCGACCACGAGACTGACACAAGCCTACGTCATCACGCGACAGCGCTATATAATAATATGCGATAGCGCTATATAAAGAGGCAATGTTATTGTGACGTAGGCTTGTGTCACTCTGGGAAGAGAAGGCAACAAACACATACATACCTATGCATTATTGGGCAGCATAGGACTCCATCTTTTCAGTTGGTTTTACTTACCCATATCATTTGCACTGTACAGTACTGCGGAATGGAGTATCGAGACAAACCATTCTGGTTTAACGATGCCTTTGGATCAAAATATTATGTAATTGAGATTTATCTCTAATAAAAAAAAATCCTTCTACGAGAGCTACAATACTTACTTAAATAGGTATCAAGTTAAAACTTCTGATTGCTACACATATCTTAAGTATTTTACACGATCACGAACCATTTTTGGACAGTGACAATCTTTGGAGATCCGAGTGTTGGTTTTTGATTACATGCAATGATAAATGCATGCTACTTTATAGAGACCTATAAGTAACCACGCTCTCACTTGTAGCTGGTGGCATATACAATTTAAAGACCGACTTTCATTAGTAACGAAAGTAATTGTTAGGAAGTCATCGTTTGCGCTACAAATAATGGCGAACACATGTGCCGCTCACGGCATACGTCAACTATTACTAGCAGTAATCAAATTAAGATATAATAGAGCACTAATCTATTTGCAGTACATTAATTTCAGCTTTTCACTTGAACAAAGCGTCATTAATTCGTTGATCTTTGAGAAGGTCACTTGTCATATCACCATGAAGTATAAACCAACATTTTCTAATTCAAGTACTCGTTATTTCCAAAAGCTGACCCAAAACGTTTACATTGTTACCGCAACAAACTTTTGGTTTGAAGATGTTAAATTACCTAATCGTTTTGTGAAAGTGTACAACTCTCTTTCAAAGTTTCTTGAAGCAATCATTGTCGCACTAGCTATTACCGCAGTTGGCGCAGGCTATTCTCAAAAAAACTTAACACAGAAGCAAAACACTGATACATTGATGAAGAGTGTTCCAAACCTTTTTGTATACATCATGTACGGATTTATCGTCTATAACAAAGAAGAAATTAAAAATCTTCTATTCTCATTGACGGTATCATTAAAGGAAATATACAATGATGAAATAGAGAGGCAAATGATGATGAAGATCAGACTGTACATGGCAGGTTCCATATTTGTTGGGTCCTGTCCAATGATTGCATATGGGGTAGAAGCAGCATTTCACGTTTTAACGTCAAGTAAGTACCTCTATACCTCTCTTCACCGCCTGCCCACAGCCGAACACTGTTGAAAATGGATCAGTAAGACGATTACAACGTTTAGGTATCTGGTTTATATATCCTGTTGTTGCTTACCGTCTTATTATAATGACATTTTTATTTTCAGATGCTACATTTACAACGTTAATTCCAATCTGGCCAGATCTAGAAGATAGACGGCTCGTTGCTGGCTTCGTCCGAATCTTAATCTACATAGTCTGGTTGCTTTTAATTGCCCACGTTGTGGCCATTTACTGTCTCATGATTTCTATTTCCATCTGTCTCAGTTATCAATTCGCAAACCTTTACGAGTACTTCTTAGATCTTAATAATATCTTTGACGAAGAAGATAGCCAAGAAGATCAAGAGAAAAGATACGAGGAAGCTGTAAAAGTGGGAATCAAAATGCACAACATTATCTTAAGGTAAATGTATAACGGTTATCCAACGATGGATGTTTGAATAACTTTTTTAATATTTTCTAAAGTATTTAATGCCTAATTAAAGACCGTGCATTAGAGTCGAGCGTTAAATCATGCCTTGTCTTGCGCGATATTGCGACCTTAATACTCTTACTGAAGATATGCGAGTAATCGAGTATGCCCCTATTGTTCTTTGCAGATGTGTGAACCAGTTACAATCATCCTGCAAAGTAGTCTACGGAGGCCAAATTCTTATCAACGTCTGCGTGTTGGCGCTGCTAATGATCCAGATGATGGTTGGACTATTTTGGACAGCTTTTCTTTTATTCATCATTCGTTTGCTCTTTTCCCATTCACTTGGGGTCGGTGCAGCATGTCTTCTTGCACACAACTCTGTCGTTCGACATCTCATCATATCCTGCTTTCTTTTCATATCATTTCTCACACAGTACATCCTTCCTGTGCGCCTGCTAATCTTCAGGTAGATTCGCCAATTTTATTACGCAATTTCTCAAGTCTGCTCTGTACTCTTAGTCCGTCTTCATCCACAAGCACAATATCATCGGCAAAAATTGTACCTACACCAGGGTGCATCCTCCTCTATGTCCGATGACTAAGTGTCCATAATCAGCAGAAACCGGTCTTAAAGCAGATCCCTGGTGCAAGCCTTCCGTGACACTGAATCGCTCGGTGGTGCCGGCAGCTGACCGGACCCGTGTACAACATCGGTTGTACATTAACCGAATTAGCTCCACACACTTCTCACATATAAATAAGGATACAGCCTGATCCTCCAACAGAAAAATACAGGTATGAAAAGTACCTAAAAGCTATAAAAAATATGCTGAACTGCTCTGGTTTGAAGAATGCCTTACGTTACACTACTATGTCTGATACGAGATCAGGCGATGACGTTCGAAAGGCTATTATGGATGGTTTTATCCACGTGGTAAAATAACTGTCTTTTTAACACCGCGCGATGGAAAGTGACGGACACCGTTTTATCACGCTGTCACGTAAACAAGAACGACCATCATATCCGTACAGGTCGCTTAATAATTCTTTAAATATTTTCCCGAAACATCCAAGCTACAGCCATATGCATTGACAGGAAAATGGAAACATCCATCATCGCCGTTGTCATAAAATGATCTTCAAAACACGAGACAGTTATTAATAATTTATTTGCCTAGAGAAACAAGCGACGCAGCAATGGCTGCGACTTCAACAGGCATCCCTACGCCAAACTGAATCCAGTTAGTTTTTAACTGACTTTTATAGTACATTGTAGGAGAGGACGGAAAACTGCTAAAACGACGACGATGGACGAGTGAGTTTGAGGGCCGACACGTTAGTGGAGGCCCTCAAATTATACGAGTCCATCTTTAGCGTTTCCGGCCGAGGCATTACACAGTGCTTTTCACGACTACTGCGAGGAAATAAGAAAAGATTTGCATAACTATAAGTAGGTACTAGCCCGCGAGTTCTCTGGTAGCAAATTACTAGCCACTGCCTGTCATTGTCAATATCATTTTCTTCACTAGAAGAACTCATTTTTATACGTTTTTCTTGTATTTTTTAGTCAAACACAATTTACACTATCCAATTCAGTAAGTATTTTCCGATCCCGCCTTTTTTACTTTTTTTATCACCTTTAAGAGGCGTTTTTCTGTTGTTTGCTTCAAACCGACTCTAAACCACACACAGCTACAAAAGTAAAAAAACGCCTTAAGCGTGAACTGAATGAACTGACTGAATGAATGAATGGTTTTGACATTTCTTTTTTTTTTGAAACAAGAAATTGGTCCTATAAATAACCTAATTTTATTTTTGAATGAAAAAGTTGCGCCAAAAAAGACCTTTTATTTATTTTTTATGTTTTAAATGATACTCATTGCTGTATCGAACCGGCACCAATGACAGATCATGAAAACAATGAAACATTGTAGTAGTGGTGGTTCAGGTGCTACAGCTATTGCCTACTTTCCAGGTTGGCTTTAGACCATCTATTGCCACATTTCCTAACAGTGGCGTGAAAAAAAGGATAGTTCTTGATTTGGTTGAATATTTAAATGTGTTTTCTTTATGTTAGTTTCGACTTTTATATTTATTTCAAAATCTAGGATGGGCTCTGACCATTCTGAGGGACCTCTTCGAATATATCTTTGTCAATTTTCATGACCGACCATAAAATCATTAATCCGTTACGCAACTATGTATCCTAGCCATCTTTGGGTCACATGTAATTTTTATGATTTGTAATGTACTATAGACTGTTTTTAAAGTCCGTTATTTTTGTTAAACATTATGTTTGGTTACAGCAAACTGATCGCTCATTGGTGCAACTGGCTCCAATAGTATTATCGGCCATCGCAGTGTTAGTTACTTCTGGTTTGTTCATATTGAGCGCGGGTGACATAACTCTTGAAGTAAGTTTGTTTAGGCTTTTACAAAAGCGTTAAGGGGAAATTCGGATGACAACTGCAGCCTGCATTACTAATGCCATTACTGCAGCGATCGTTATTCGTGCGTTGTTACTATCGATTCCTTGATAAAAGTGTTATAATTTCTAATCTAAAACCCAAATCTCACAAAATTTTATTGAAGTGACAGATGTCATCCTACCCTACTAAAAAGTTTCGAAAAATTGAAAAATATAATACGTCGGTGGCAAACAAGCATACGGCCCGCCTGATGGTATGCAGTTTCCTTAGTCTATGTACGCCTGCAACTCCAGAGGAGTTAAGTATATGCGTGTTGCCGACCCTAACACTAAGTTTTTTGTACATATTTACTTGTTTTATTTACTACTACATATTATAGGAAGATAATTAAAGAAACCCTAAATCAGAATTGATTTCAATGAAACCCTGGTCAAAAATTGGTCCTGCCTGCCTTCTTGTGTTTTTGTCAGGCGGAGCGGCTACCGACTGCCATGTTCCATTCAGGCTGGCACAACTGCAGACGGCAGTCCTCTGTGCGAGTGCGGAAATTGATCACATTCGCCATGATGCAAGCTCAGGTCAGCCTCTGACTATTTTATTCTAGCAATATTTTTTTTACTTTAAAATAAACTAAACAATCAAAAACATAGCAAAACTTACAGCGCTTACAATTGTTTGCTTAATCTATTTCTATGATAATATAAAATGCATAAATCTAAATAACGAATTTTGGGGATTGCAGCTTTAATCTTTAATCAAATTTTATGAGAACGACATTATAACTCGAGAAACTAATATTGATATGTTATAAGGTCCCATCTCGCTCGCACCAATAAATTATAAGAACAAAAAAAAGGCGATATTTATTGAAGTTATAATAAAAAAAATTACACCCTGCGAGAAATAAAGCACTTGAAAATTAATGAAACACATACGGCGCGATTCGCGCTATGCGACGTAAGCGCCAGCCGCCATAAGGTACCTCTTGTCGTGGAACGTCACACATCTTTACTATTTCATATCTAGTGAATCTCTAATTCATTTCCCGAATCGCGACGCCAGCCGCCATAAGGTACCTTTTGCCGTGGAACGTCACATATCTTTACTATATCGTATCTAGTTAATATCTAATTCATTTCCCGAATCGTGCCGATAAACTGCAATCACTTTTGGACACGATATGAAATCGGAAAAAACATCAAGGAATATGTAATTTGATCGCATTGTCACACGCGATATTCGAAAGTCCGAACCTCTGTGTAAATTTCATTCGAGCGTGACGAGCGTTGTCTAATATTGAATGGGATTTTGAACAGCGTGCTAGACGCGACGTTTTGGAAACTCAAAATCCCATACAAAATGACACTTAACGCAAACGCATACGTCACGTCACTAGGGGTGCAGAAAAAAAGCTGTTTCCCTATCCCTATTCTCTATCAGTCTACATCCTATATTTTAAGTTCTAATCGTCTTTTTTGTCTTGTCTGATTTTTTTTCAGCACGTCGTGGTAATTAAAGGCCTCGGTGTAATCGAACTGTCGTACAACAGCTATATTGCGGTAGGCCTTTTTCAGTATTTTATTCTACCGTCATAATTAGTTTTACGTAGGTACCTACTAATTGTTCTTTATCATTTCAGATAGTGAAATCATCTTATTCAGTATTCTCAATAATTTACTGAATTCTCAATAATTACACATAATTTTTCACGTAAATTATTTTGGGGCACAAATTAAAGCACTTAAGTATATTTAAACAAGCATTATCAACAAAATGTACCTACCTGTACCTCCTGTACCAATTGTTCAAAAATTTCATCACAATAAAATCAATATTTTAATCACAGATGTTTTTTTTTGTTTCAACAAAACAATTCTTATGATCAAAATTACGCGCCGCTTAACGAAGTAGTTAAAAGAAATAGTCTGAATAAGTTAACAGAAAGTGTCAAGAAGTGCGCCGGGTTTTGCGATAAAATTGTAAAAATTTCTTAATTTAAATAAAAGACCTTGTAACGCGGCCGCATAGAATTAATAATGAGTATACCTCCATAATAATACCAGAAGAATTAAAGAAAGCAGTCCAGCGGCGAGATGACAAACGCTCCCGGGGGTCCGCTTCGCTGAAACTTGGGCTGAAATCCCGCAATGCCTAACTTACTTCGCCCATCCGTTATGTTTCATCTGGCTCGAGAGTTTAATGAAAATGATAAAAATATTCAACTGCGCCGCGGTTTCCTTATTGTTGAACGCTTTTATTGTTACTGCTTTTGCGTGCTCGAGCTTTATTTGATGTTTTTAGGTCGGCTTATTACATTCCAAACAGATTTACCTACTTAATTGCGTTAGGTTAAAAAAATCATTTTATGGTAATTTTGTTTTTTTTTCCTTTATCGGTGAATCTGGTGTATTTAATTGTTTATTGTGCTTCTGAGAACCATTTTAATAAAAATAAATACTAATTTACATTTGCCGTTAAAGTATGTTGTTGACTCTTATCTTACTGATACTGAGTAGAACGAAAGACCAAGAAGATAGAGCGTTTCATGCGAACGTTTGCCCTCGGTTTCAAACAAGTTTATGTACTTAAAACTTGAAGCAAGCCACGTTGTTATTTTCATCAGATTAATGCGAAAATATCTTAGCGAGAAATGAGATAAAAACTTTCGTTGGTTACCGCAGAAATCCATTTCCAAGTTAAACAGATCTTTTATTCGCGTTTTTGCTCATTGAATCTCGAACTTTTTGTCTCCAGTTTTTGAGGACGGCTTACCTCCGTTTTGAAACTTAATTAAAAACGTTTGGCTAAATGCCTGGAACTAACGGGGAAATTTTTAATAAACCACTAAATGTAAATATTTTTATTTTATTTTTAACTAAATAATGGTTTTAACATCATGTTATTAGTAGCGCCATTTATATGTATAATATTACATTTATAGCCTTGTCGGTAGTGACTCTGGCTATGAAGCAGGAAGTCCCGGGTCCGAATCCTAAGGGCATTTATCTGTATGTTTGCCATAAATATTTGTTCCTGAGTTATGAAACTTGCAAATAAATACATATGTGCGGAAAGTTCTCTCTCTATTCTATCTCTACTAAGTGCCCCACAGTACGTCTAGGTACTAAGTATATTCGTCCATCTCATTAATTTATCCTAAAAAAATAGAATACGATAAGTCAGCCGTAAACATGAACGAGCAGAGCCGTTAAGTGGGTGGCCACTGGGTGGCTGTCCAGCCTTGGCAACTGCCAGCTTCTACAATTGAGCAAAATTAATAGATTATGCCAAAATACCTATATTTTACCTATTTAGCTACGTAAAATGATCCTGACTTTCCTGTACAGGAAAAGATGATTTCTTGTGTTTTCTTCTTATAATGAGACTAACATAAACGAGATAAAAAGAATGGAAGCTGGGCCCGTCTTAGTTTCTTTTTGAAGTGTAGAGAAATATTATACCAAATAATAGGGTTAACCACAAACGGGTCCGGGATAAGGGATGTGTATTTTCTAAACATTTATAAACTTACAAAGGGTAACGTAAATCAAAAGGTCAAGTTGGGCCTTTAGAAAGAACCCTCGTATGTCCATCTGTCCGACCCGATTATTGTTGCAGGGAATCTTTAAGAACGAAAGAAGCAAAGGCCACGAGAATAAAATATTACAAAGTTTCATTTACATATTTAATTAAAGCTTTTCTCTTTCTACAGAGAGCTCAATTGTTGTTCACGGTATTTACCTTCCAGTAATATTAGAACCTACTTTACAAATATTTAACATTACATTCAAATAATTACGGCCATTGATGACAATGACAATCTATACCTACCTTGATGGCTATATGTGGTAATGGGAAGAAATAAAAACTGTCACGAGGAATTTTTACGTACTTCAGACACATATTTCATTTGACTCGTATAAGAGTGGGTTGAATACATTGAAGATAACTGGCAAATACTTATCAAATGTTATTACTTATAAGTACGGTCGATGCTCCAACTTAAGTACCTACCTATGTCGACATAGGTACTAATTGTATAGAAAAGTGGATACTTTTGTTAGGGCACCGACTGGGTACATGTGTAAGTTTTTTGTAGTCACCTAACGAGCTGGTGTTAGAACGTGTGGTTTAGAAGTCACGCGGTTTACCACCCGGCTAATAAATGCAGTAGGTAAGTGAGCGTTTTCCAAAAAAAATGTACATTTCATTCATGTCTTCAAAATATTGATTTATTGGGCTCATTTTACTCAGAATCATTTGTACATTCACGCCTCATACATGAAAACATGTGTTTTAAAATTTTGTATGAAAGAATATTTTTCCAGTGCGCCACGTTCATACAAATAAAAAAACTTTTCATACAAAAATGTGACGATCTGGAAAGGAAATCTTGGGACACATTTTTTCATATATGAGGCGTGAATGTACAAATTATTCTTGAGTAAAATGAGCCCAAGAAGTCAATATTTTGAAGACATGATTCATGAATGAAATGTAAATTTTTTTGGAAAACGCTCAAGTACAAATTCGCAGTTAACTCATATGTGTCGTTACTGAAAAAGATACAGCTGTTATAACAGTTACCTAGGTCAGCGTAGCCCCATTTTCCTTAAGATATTCGTTTTCCCGGTATAAGTAAGAAATAAGCGCCGAAATTTCCAAACCCCATAAAATAATACGAGATAGCTGTTAAATCAGTAGAATATATATGTAAATTGAAATGGAACTAGCTTCCTGCAGATTATCATGACAAACGCGAGCTAACACCGACCGCCGTGACGTGTATACGGCGGGATTATGAATTTGCATAATTTGTGCTGATACATAACCGACAGTTAACCCTGATATATCAAATTGCTTTTAAGCGGGAGATAAAGAAAGAAGCTATTGTTATAATACTTATAATCTCTTATTCTTTCATTATCGTCATCATCTTCGTAGTGATGTCCCGGCTTTTTACTACGGCTCTGTAGCCGCCGTGCAGGTCAGGATCTCGACGACTCAAATAAAAAGCTTCGATTTGAAGTAAACTATTATAATTATCCAAAGTTACTGGTTTACAAGGGTTCCTTGACTAAACGGTTAGATGTAGAAGTTGAGCTTGAGAAAAATTGAGCTGTGTGAAAATAGATTTAATTAAATACTTAATTTGAAAAAAAAAGCGTCGGCTAAGGATAAATTATAATTATTATGGTCCATTGACAGAGTAATTTGATTACGCAAATTAGGGTAGTAAGTTATCTAAATAGCTACGAGATTTCATTCGCACCATAGTCAAGTGACGTACATAATCTATTTTGATAGCGATCTTTCCTATTACTAAAGTGAATGTACAACCTAGAAACTGACGCGTAATGTCCTGAATGTGGATAAGCCTTTAATAAGCTTCATCTTGGCTTTACACATTAAATCATACTTACGTATGTTATTACTTGGCTGCCGCGAAGAGCCAAAATGAGTCTTGGTCTCCAACACAAGAGCACGCCACTTTGCACGGTCCACAGCGGTATCACGCCAGCTTTCGCCGACGTCGAGCTCACGAAGATCTGCCTCCTTTATCTGCCCAACGACACTTAGGATGTTCAACAGGACAGCGTTCAGGTGGTTGACCCATATAGGCCCTTTTGCTGCCCATCCTTTCGGATCATAGTACTTACAGAATATTTGCTTTGCAAAATTATCAGGATAATTGTCGGCGTCGACGTATTAATTGATAGGTAGACTGAGAGGGTCTTAAAATTGTGCAGTCTGTACACATTGAAAAGTTAGTTAGGGACATTAAGTTTCAACTTATGTTTTAATTGTATGTATAACAAGTATTGTATGTACAGTCAGCAAAAATATAATACCATTGCTTGAAGCAATTTTCTTCAAATATGTGTTGTATTAATACATTTTATTCTTGTCACATTTTTCAGAAATAATACCCCACGTATCCACATTATTGTAAACGGATGATCTGTAACTTATGGTGAGAAAAATACGGCTGTCTTCTGGCACAAGGATTATTAATCAAAAGCATTTGATATCAGAAAAATATGATTTTCCTCTTCAGCAGGAGGTCGTCGATGTTTAAGTGATGCCGTCTATGTAGGTCACGTAAATGGAATTTATTATTAAGTAAAATAGGAACTTATCTACACGGTGTAATAATTAATTGCTTATTGAGTAGGTACTATAATTTAACATCTAGTTTACATATATGTAGAAGTGACCAGTTTGTAGCCATACGATTAAATAAATAAATCTCATCATCATATCAGCAAGAGGACGTCCACTGCTGGACATTGGCACTGCTGGAAATATATCTACACAGTTGCAAATCTATAAACGATGATTTATTAGATTTACCCATACCTACTCGTAGTTATTTCAGCCATATTTACTTAATTGTGGATCAGGGGCAGTTAAAAATAAATCTTAGTAGCAACCTTAGGCACTAAAATTCAATAAATATACAATACAACAATCCGTCAAGAAAAGCAACGGTTGGTTGTCCACCGGAAAACATGCATAATAACTTAATAACTATTTTTTTGTTAAACAGAGACAACATATTAATATTAAAGGATTAATTTATTAGGAAATTATTTTACAAACATAATTGAACAAAAATTTACTGAGTTAATAAATAAGGTGGATAGATAATTATCAGTTATCACTATACATGCAATACTAAATTCAGTAACCAATTTAATATCTGGATCCATTTCAATTTGCATGCCTAAAACCGGTTTACAAGCACGATGGGTTATACAAAATACAAATGACACTATAATCCGAAACATGTACAAAAACGGTATCAATAGTTCGTTGGAGTATAAATACATTTTCCGGATGCAACTTTTTATTCCCAACGTGTAGCGGGATAGCTCTGTTATTGAAACATAATCTCATTTCCTTTTGAGTGTGAAATAAATTTTAGATACCCGATATCTGATACGTGTTCAATACAGAGTTCGTTTTTCAATAGCTTGTTTAATTGAGAGGTTTAAAATAAACAACATGATAGAATTAACGTTTGAAACAGAAACGAATAGCTGTTGAAGGAAATTTATTTCTTGCTTGATTTTGAACTATCAACCGATTAATCTTGATGAAAATACAGCAACGTAATAGGTATATACAATCTATTGCCTGTTGTTATCTTAAACTTGTATTTCGTCTTCTGTATAGAAACTTCTTGTAACTTTATGGTGCACAATAAAAAATATTTACTCACATACAACCATTAGTTATGCATTCGTGGTACTAGTGACTCTGTGAGCTGTAGAACGTACGAACCCCCTAGGCTCCGCCATTTTGAAAAACTACCAAAACCTGAATCGACGAAACATTTCAAATAATTATGGAACCTGCTCACTAAATTTCACGAGAATCAGTAAAGTTGAGATTAGAGAACAGTCTTCCTCTCTGTATCAGATTGGAAAAAAAAAATTTTCCTCCAAAACATCAATACTTTACCTATGAATATGGATTGATACAGGGTGAAAATCAACATAATGTGACAAAAATTAGGGACCTTTTTTTGTTCCAGAATTTTAATTCACATTTACTATGTACCTAATTATCTTTAAGAAACTATTAGTTAACCATATCAATTGTCTACAAAAAACAGCACATGTTTTACACATTATATCACCCAGTATAACTTAAATTTGTACATTTTAATACGGCTACAAATATAATGACCACCAAAAAATACTTTGGTACCCTAAATAAAAAAATCATGCTTACCAAAAAAAATTACTGAACACCAATAAAATAAGGCCTAAAAATAGAAAAGTACCACCACTTTAATTACGACTGCACTTCAAATTGTATTCAAATACCAAATATATTGAATGATCACCAAAAATCATTAATGATCACCAAATCTTGAAGACCAAATGAATGCGATATTTTCACCTAAATAAACCACTATGATTACCAAAAAATGTATACATATTACCAAATAAAGTAAACTGATGCCAAAACTAGTAGCCCCTCCCGCTCAACCCCCCGTAGCCCGCACCGCATACCTACCTAACCTAATCTACTTTTCTAGTAGCATTTCGTTATGCTACTAGAAAAGTAAGTTAAACTGCTATCAGTTAAGTGGGTTAGGTTAAGTTAGCACTGCGACCCTTACAGAAACGAAATGGTACTAGAAAAGTAGGTTAGATTAAGTTTCAACTGCTACCCATACAGATACGAAACGCTACTAGAAAAGTGGGTTAGGTTAGGTTTGAACTGCGACCCTTACAGAAAAGAAATGCTACTAGAAACGCGGGTTAGGTTAGGTTTGAACTGCGACCCATACAGAAACGAAATGCTACTAGAAAAGTGGGTTAGGTTAGGTTTAAACTGCGACCCTTGCAGAAAAGAAATGCTACTAGAAAAGTGGGTTAGGTTAGGTTTGAACTGCGACCGTTACAGAAACAAAATGCTACTAGAAAAGTGGGTTAGGTTAGGTTAGAACTGCGACTGTTACAGAAATAAAATGCTACTAGAAAAAGGTGACGAAGTGGATTAATTAATTTAATAGGATAACGATATATTAAATGTTTGCACATTTTTAATTAAAATGTTACAATTTTTGTGATCATTTACTATTTTTGCGTTTACAATGATTATTTTGGAGCCATTTGCTTTAATATGATAGCAAGATTTAAAAATTTAGTTGTCATTTTACATTAAAATGGAGTTCTAATTTTGGTGGTCATTTACTATTTTTGGGTTTACAATGATTATTTTGGTGTCATTTTCTTTAATAGGATAGCAAGATGTAAAAATTTGGTTATCATTTCACATTAAAATGGGATTTGAAATTTGGTAATCATTGACTATTTTTGGGTTAATAATGATTAGTTTGGTGTCATTTCCTTTAAAAGGATAGTAAAATGTAATAAAATTGGTAATCATTTCACATTAAAATGGTGTTATAATTTTGGTGATCATTCATGATTTTAGGGTGGTAAAATAGATTTTTTTGGTATTAAATTTTACTAAATCTGGTGATCAGTTAAATAGCAGCCTTTTAATACCTTTAAAATGGTGATTAAGATAAACCTAGTTAAAATAAAGAAATATCGAGTGTAACCTGATCCGCTTCCCGCTCGTGGCCCGTTTGCAGAAAGGACAGGAAATCGTATTTTTTCGGAAGGCCCAAGACGGCCCTATTTAAGGAAACCACTGGACCCCCAGGACCCATAATAGGGAGCCCCATACGCGCCTCTTAAACTGCGAATCAGAAACAAGTTTGGCGTACATTTTAGGGTTCACGAGGTGATAGGACAGTCGCAGATGTGAGAAATAGATATCGGGTTATTTGTTACGGAAATTGGGTCGCGGAAAGCCATTTTAAATTCAAGAAAATATTTCAGATATTGAGAGAAAATTAAAACCGAATTTAATATTTATGATTAAGTCCAGTCATCAGTCGGATCAATCACTCGTGAAGTCGTGATATAAAATGGTCAAAGGTAAGTGTAGGCGCAAACAAACACCTACTAATTCTAGGTAGTAAGTAATTAGCAATTAATGAAGTGGAAAATTTTAAATCACATCCAGAACATTCACAATTTTATTGAAATGGCATTTTGTACACTGCATGGAAAATATAGGTACCTACTGTGTGTAAATTTAATACTGGCGAATATTTAAACGATGGTTAGTATAGGACCTAAGAAATATAATGAGTTAAATTTTGCTTAAAAAACAATAAAAATAATTAACCATACAAAATAATTCAGCCCGCAATGTAAAGCAACACGTAAGTTACAAAATACGAGCTTTTTAAAGTAACTCTCAACGTTTGTTGGCAGTTGCTATAAAAAGCTTAAATATCTCGTAATGTCATGTCATGTCATGTCTCGTAATGTTTGCAGTACATTACTTACTGCTCCTTAAATTTTCAAAAAATAATTACGGGGTCATATTTAAGTGTAACTTAAAAAAACTTTTTAATTAATGATTACACGGATAAATTCTATTATAGTATATCTGGTTTAATTTTTCGCTCGTATTAGATTTACACACTGTATTTAGGCGAATTAGCAAGATAAGCATAATGGACAAAGGTATTTTGCATGTACAGGTCTACCGCTCAACTGAGGCGGTAGGTAAGAATTTGTTATGGCCAGCTACGGACTTGTCCTATAATATTTATTTATTTATATATACGACCTTCTACAAAATAAAAGTAAGCAACATAAAGAATTGACA
This sequence comes from Cydia splendana, assembly GCF_910591565.1. Lineage (NCBI taxonomy): Eukaryota > Metazoa > Arthropoda > Insecta > Lepidoptera > Tortricidae > Cydia > Cydia splendana. Next base: position 5,351,569 of record NC_085976.1, on the reverse strand, counting down.
AATTCATATCCGCAACGTAGGCTGCGTCAGGAGGGCACAACCATAAATCAGCAACAAGCGTCGTCATTGCGCACAAATAATGAAGCTACTTGCAACAGGCTTCGTCATTTTCCTTTATGTTGGTTATTCCAAAACACGGTCATTTAAAAAGGACCGCATCAGATCGCATTCAATCCAAAAGTTCCCATTATCAGTGTTTCCGTGTTGTATAGGCAATAAAATCCCCTGCACCAGACACGACCCGGAGCGTGGATCACAGCCCTGCTAAAAAAATCACCGCAGAGCTTCTTTGCCAACTGCCTGATGTAAGGAGACCTATAATTTCATCACTCATTGGTTTATTCCAGAACAATTATTATATCAAATCGATGACCAAAACCGCAAACGTGAATGCACTAAAACTCCCGTTTCGGCCCTACGAGTGCCATCCACATCCACCGCCGACCGCGGTCGGGTTGACCTTTTTGAATCAATAATGAATCCAATTTCACACAACCCTTACTGGATTCGCAGTCTCATTTGGTCCAAGGTAAAAAACATTTACGTGAATCATGAAACAGTTGGCCGAAGCTTCGTTAAAGAGATTTAGGGTCGAATATATTACAGGTCGAGTAGGCTTTGGAGCGACTTTGAAACGGCTTTATTGGGGTTGCAATAGTGTCTGAAGTGCTTAAAATTAAAAGACTTACGAAGATTTAGAGACGCTTAAAGTATGTTTGGATTGTTTGGACTTTAGGTCTGTATTTATAGTATAGAAAATGGAGAATCGTATGGAAAATTGAGAAACAAAATATTGAGCGTTCCAAGACAAAGACAGATCTCAGATCTACAGGTACTCAAAAGTGGCAAATATCACTTCTCTTCTAGCTAGGACGATTCTTAACCGATATTGTAAATATCGGTATATATTATATTAGTTAGTACGTACTAGTTTGTGCCAGAGCAGTACCAAACTTCTTGGGTCTTGGGAGAATTAGATTGAACAAAAATAATAAGAACATTAGGTGTTTGAAACCACCTTGTGGGATTCAATGACAAACAATTTACAGTATGTAAATCCAATACGGGCAATAAATTAAACCAGATATAGAATTTATCCGTGTTATCATTATTTTAAGAACTTTTTTAATTTACACTTAATTATCCCTTCGAGTGGCATTGTCCTCCTCGAGGTCTCTACGGTAAGTGGCGGTGGCCGCAAGACGGACAGACATAACAAGCCGGTTGAGTGGCGCAGCCATTTTGGAAAAATATACGTCAAGTGGCGGGGCCTCAACGGGTGATCATCGCGAATTTGGCGCGTGTTAGAAATATGACCGTTTCCCAAAAAAAATCTATGAATTATATATACAAACTATATATCACTGAATTCAGCATAAAATGGGTTAATTGATTGTATACCAATGAATTCTATTCTATTTATGTGAATTATGCTAGACTTGTTCTAATCTCATATTACCATTTTTTTTCTACTTTCATGTAAAAATACGTATAGTTACGAAATAAAACAATTGATTGTAGAAAAAGCAGTCTTTATGACAAAACAATACATTTAACACGATTCACACAGTTTATTTCACTTTTTATCAGTGCGTATTCCGTTTGAATGTTCGCGGCTCGACGACGGTCGGCGCGTAATGGGCGAGGTGGGGCAGGAACATCACGTCATTTCTAACAAACTTTGTTTTACGCGGGAATTCGACCGTTAGGGAATACCATCCTTGTTTATTGACGAATGCATCTTGTAAGAGTGAGCAAGCAAGGCATAGTTTTAACGGGTTTATTTTACGCGCGAAATGCAGCGTCGCACAGAGGCCGCGAGACGGTCTCTGCCAATTACGGGCTTGTTATGACCGAACCTTCTCGCGGCCTCTGCCACGTAGAGGCATATTTAAAAAAATGGCCGCGCCATTTGTCCTACCGTTCAACCGGAGGTGCTGCCACCCGAAGGGTTATGATCCCGTAATTAATTTTAGAAAATTTACCGAGCAGTAATGTACTGCAAACTGTGCAAACATTACGAGACATGACATGATATTACGAGATATGAGCTTTTTATAGTAACTGCCCACAAGCGTGGACAGGAACTTTAAAAAGCTCGAATCCTATTTACTTGTGTGTTGCTTTGAATCTGCGGGTCGAATAATTTTGTATGGTATTTTTTTTTCATTGTATTTTAGTAAAGCCAAATTTACTTATCTCAAATATACTTCATAGGTCCTATGCTAACCACCGTTGAAATCTTCGCCCGTATTGGATTCACACACTGTATAAGTACATCTGCAACGTTGAAAAATAAACATCTACATGCTCGTACCTACGTAAGAAAAGTCTCAAAGAGCTTACCTACAAAAAATTAATCTCGCCGCAAGAATGAAACATGCAGTTATATTAATAAAGCCTTATAGGATATTACGAGCATACTATTTCTTTTGCAAATACGGAACCAAACATGATACCTACATTGATATATGCTAATATTATTGTTAATAACAAAGTTATAGGCCGAAAAAGAAAATGAAAACGATAATAACAGTAAAATAAAACGATTCCAGGGCCCGTATCAGGCGAGCGAGTCATTGGCTTTTATGGAAAGGTCTAACATTAACGTAAAACGTAATATTTAAGTATGTCAGATTTCTGACTTACACTAAGATCATCTCGGTTTCTTACCACGTTCACAATTAAAAGATAATGGCTGTTTTTCCGCTTCGTTCTGTTAGAAACTACACACATTAAGTTAGTTACTAGCTGTTGTTATGGATGTGATGAATTCTTGTTGTTTTAGGTCAAGGAAATATTTACCAGTAGGTATCATACAAGTGCAATCATTTTTGGCTTTATGTTTTGCGGCGGTTGACTTGACTCTACCGCTGCATGGGGGACTGGGGGTTCTTAAACCATCGAGATTTAAGGAGTTCCCCCAATTCCTCATGGAAGCCATCAATCATCAAAACCGACCTTGACACAAATGTTCTTTAATACCTTACTTGCTTAACCAACTTAACGAAGAAGACAAATCGCGAAACCTGAAATACCTACGCTACGCGTCGTCGAGGATTAGATTTATTTATTTCACAACATATGATTACAGTACAAATTACATTAATGACAATTTATAAGAATCTATATTGTGATCGTCAGAAATAAATTTAAATAATAGCAAGATAATCCAAATAAATTAATTTCATTAATTATTTATACATAATATGAAAAATTTCACCTGAGAAGGATCGTCAAATCATAACAATAATAAGCAAAGACAATGTTAAGAATTGGTATGCGATTGTAAATTATATTTATGTCAAAATATTCAATTCCAGAGTTCTGTTCGTCTTCTTCAGCAGTTTACACTTCGTTGAATTGTTTAACTCCTCCTTTTTGGAACCGTTTAAAAAAAACAAGCGCTTATCTTAACGAAGCTTTTGATTCCTTTCATAAACAAAAGAATGTATGTCAAGTATAAAACAATTTAAAAAGTTTACACTCCTTTTTGCCTTCACAACGTAGTCGTTGGCAAACCTATAAAGAAACCATTTAGCCAAATAATCATCTGGCAGTTATAGAGCCAAGTTTATTCCTCCACCACGCGAAATATCGTCTCTTCTTTATCAGATTTTCCTCGTGATTTATACACACCCTTCTTTTGTTTATTTTCGACAATAACGAAAACTTTAAGTACGTCGCACGTTGGAAGATAACGGCTGCAAATTTTGCCAAAAGATTTTAAATAGTCGTTTATTATGTAGTTTAAATTTACTTCTGTTTTGAACTGGTATGCCTGTAAATACATAAATTATCTTTGTATTGGTACCAAAATGTTAACTGATAAAGAAGGTATGTAGTTGCTCATCATACAAAGTTAAAAGCAATTTAAAAACTTTTCTGGCCACCCAACATCACTATCGGGCCGTTTTAAAGCGAGCACGTAATTGAGTAGGAAGCTAGGAAGTTAAAACCAAATTTGTTTGACCGAAAAATCTCGGTCAGCGAAGTTGCTCGTATAGGTTTTATTGCTTTGCCTAGGAATAAAAACGAGCTAGATCAAATTTTGGTTAGCCTCTATAATAAATTTCATCAAAACCGTCGAAGTTATTTTCGAGAAATAATTTATGAATGACGTAAATTTATAACACAAGCAAAATTGCAATGGGTAGATTATAAAGGACATTATTAAGGGTCATTACTATAAGTACTAAAAATCATTTTAGGTAATGGATCTACAAAGAGACTTCTTAGTGCGCAAAAAGGAAGACATTGAGGTACAGTCGCCATCAGATATATCGGAACGGCCAAGGTGTCCACAATATCTGAACACGCGCTCTGACGCCTTGACAATAGAGGCGTGTTCAGATATTTGTGAGCGCCTTAACCGCTCCGATATATCTGATGGCGACTGTACTCGTACATAGTAACAATTTATTTATCATAATTTTCAGTATTCTGACCGCCACTTGAAAAATAGAAATACTCTCACACATAAATACTGCTGTCGTGCTTCAATTAAATTTCATACTATTTTAATGAATAACTATAGTCAAGTTAACTAATTAATGTTTATTAACACTCAGGGTGTTTGTATTTAAAACACGTTTGGAGTCCGTGCATCGCCTAGAGTTTGTTCATTAGCAGTTGCGAATAAGTCGCGAAGTTTCGCTAAGTTGATTACGGCCGAGTCAGGAATTAGCGCGTTTGCGAAACATCTGCTCGTCCCAGCCCAGCCACTCGGCTGGCGGGTTCCACTTTGCACTAGAGTCATATTAAATAATAGTACATTACGATACAAGTGCGAAAAGTAGGAAATTCGCAACGAGCGGCGATAAATTGAAACACGACCGAAGGGTGAATTTAAATCGACACGAGTTGCGAATATTCGCACGTGCATCGTACAACGATCGTTTTACAGTACATATGTCCCTTTAAATTTTCGACATACGCACGTATAGTGCTAGTTACCGCACTGGTAAGGTAAAGTATAGCACCATAATTATGTACCAACTGTAAATAAATCCGTACACGGCGAGAAGGAGTTGATAACTCGCGGGAAAAAATTGAAGAAATTTGAACCTTATGTAATTTTATTTTAAGTTCAAATTTCTTCGGTAGAATATTTCGAGTTATCAACTTCTTCCCGCCGTGTACGGAAATATTATAGGGTAATTTTAAGGTCTGAATAGCAACTGCAGCAGCTAACGTTCAGGTACCGTTCGATTATAGGGAGGAGATATATTCCAAATTATAGTCTATAACTAGTATAAAACACGAAATAAAACGAAATGTGCCTGGAAATCCTGACTGCGGGCTTCCACAGATACCATATTCATTTCCGACAACTGAGGGGTTAAGACAATTTCTATCAATCATCATTCCACTTAGACGAAGCCGCGAGGATAAACCAGTAATTAAATAATCTCATGCTCAGTATTTACTTCATTATTTTACCGGATGAAGTGCCTGATTTAGGATTTGCTTTTCCTGCTTCTGCTTCTTTCCAATAAAAAAAATTTAGGTGTACCTACTAACTCAAACAAAATGGTAGGTAAATCTGTCTAAACCGATGAAAGTTTTACGAACTGGTTGAAATGGCTGGAAAACATTTGATTCTACATCGACGCAAATGCTCGTAAAACTGCAATAGTTCAATTTATAATGGAAACGCATATAGAGTCAGAGAAGCCTGCCATCTTTGTTACATTGATATAACGTTAAATTTTGATTGACGCGTTAGAAATGTTTCACTATACCTGTATATTTCATAGTTTTTTATCGAATTGTAAATGCATTTGTTTTGAAATCTGTTTTGTTGTCTTACCAAATATCGGCTATTGAAATGGATTCCATTTCGATTTTCGATGGATTGTGTGCACTCAAAACACTGCGGTTATATAGAATAGGGATTTATCTTATAACATCTTTGATCCAATATTTATGGCTCATAGTATTATTTACTCAGTGTTGTTTGTTTTATCAGGTATAATACAAAAATACATATCTATTAAAGCGCAAAAAAAGTTAGGTAAAATATACAATAATTCTGTAATATTAAACTCACGTACTAATTACAATGGTATATTTTATAACCATTGGTGGTTTGAAGGTTAGAATTTGCAGAATAGAACTTTTCATCAACTTACAGCAAACAAATCTCGTTTTGATCTTGATAAAATGTTGCACTAGATGGCGTTACTTTATTTAGTCGGGTGTTTAATACATTTCTAGTGTAGGTATATCAGTTTGTCAAAACGTTTTGGATTTTATCGTGCCTTTTATGAACTATACCACTTATGCTTGTAATAGAGAAGTTTTTTGTAAGTTTCAAAAACGTTACCTAAGAGGCAAGTGGAATAACCCCTTTACGACTCTCTATTTTCTGATGTCTGTATTTCAAATTACTACGTCTTATTTGTATATTTAATTAACACTATGATAGCGAATATAGAAAGATCGTTACTAATATTCAGATATAATTGCTGCAGTTTAAAGAGTATCAGGTCTTTTTCAAAATTCATTGATTTATTTGGCATAGTGCGTAGGGGTTTTTTTAATGTTTAATTAACCGACTTTAAACTATGGAAATGGTATTTAATACATAGCATGTAAACATTCCCATTGTTCAACAACGCAGTCAGCCCACCAGTGAATAATGGCCGGTACCTAGGACCATACAGAGCTAACGACCAAATTATCGGCTTCGTCGTTCCAATAATTATATTTAAATTGGCCCACAAATAAAGCAAATAGGTTCGTTTTATTTGGTTAACGCAAATAGCGCAATCAGTAATTGTGTCAGTCTAGATTAAACATTAACATTGAACGCAAGATTCAATTATTTATTACCTATTATAAAACATTACAATACTAGTACATACAGGTACAGATATTAAATTGTAAAATTAAAAATGGCGAATAATTCACAGCGCACCACATTAGGTTAACCTATAACAACCTATAAACTTACTTATCTTTTTACAAATATGTACTATTATTTTAGGCATTATGTTATAGGTACTTATTAGTTTCTAGACCAATTTGACTTTCGAATAATTTATACAGAACGTCTAACAGGTACTTACGGCGCAATTCGGGAAATGAATTAGAGATTAGATACGATATAGTAAAGATATGTGACGTCCCACGAGTAAAGGTACCTTATGGCGGTTGGCGCTTACGCTATTATTAAAGCCGCTCCAATATTATTGCGGCGCTATGCGACGTAAGCGCCAGCCGCCATATGGTACCTTTTTCTGTGGAACGTCACATATCTTCACTATTTCATATCTAGTGAATTTCTAATTCATTTTCCGAATCGCGGCGCCAGCCGCCATAAGGTACCTTTTGCAGTGGAACGTCACATATCTTTACTATTTCATATCTAGTGAGTCTCTAATTCATTTCCCGAATCGAGCCGTTAAACAGTTTTAAAGAGAAAGTATCTACCTACGTAAAATATTTTACAAACTTCCGAATTTTTTGCACGCTAAAAACTGTTTGACGAATTTGATTAATGAGCCATAAAAAATACGTCACTGAGAGACCGTTAAATAAGGACAATATGAAATTAAGCCAATGAATGTTCAAAAATCCGTATTATAAAGAAGACATTGAAACTCTGGTAGGTACAGTCAAGTGAAATTAGGTGCATATAACTACTCAAAAATATGTCCCATAGTTCTTAATTCGCTGACATAAGAGCTATGTGACATATTTTTGAGTATGGTGTGTGCACCCATATTTTTACACTTGACTATACGTACCGCATACAAATCGCTGTCGTATGTATATCATCCACCTGTTTCTAGCAAGCATGTAGGTACGTTTATATGTTTACATTTTTCGCCTTATCACAAAGGAGTAAGATGCAAAAGTGTAGTGTGTAGTGTTGGAGAGGGGTGAATGCCACACGCTAGTGATAAACGGTACCGTAGGCGCTAGGGTGAAATCGTACCTTTGCGATCTCACCCGCAGGTCACATTATACATCTCATATGGTGCAAGAAGGCTCTGTCATTGCATATTATTTTACAGTACATATGGTGCTATTTTACCGCCCTAGTGCGGTAACTGGCACTATACGTGCGTAAGTCGAATATTTAATGAGCCTGTACCTAAAACGTTGTACAACATACGTGCGAAAAGGTAATTCGCAACTAGTGGCAATAAATTGAAACACGACCGAAGGGAGTGTTTTAAATCGCCACTAGTTTCACCTACTTTTCGCACGTGTATCGTAATGATGTGACTAATAGTTTCTATCAAATGGAACAAAAAATGTTAGATCAAGAATTTACGAACAACTATGTTAGGTATTTATTGTAAACCTAGGTGGGTGTAGGTAAATATATATTTTTGTCTGAACAAATAATACTTGTTTGGTTTATTGATAACTTTACATAGAACTTACCTGGTTAGTATCGTCAAAAAGAATAGATAGTATAGAGGGGTCCTGTCATTGTAAATTTTGTAGTCACTGTAAATTTACTGCCATCTATCGACACACGACTAAAACTCAAAATGAAAACGTATAAAGTTATCAAAACATGTATATATATGGATAAATGATTTTATTATTTTTATATCATTTTGATCCATGTTCATTCACTGATATCTATGTGTTAAAATTGTTAAATATGAAACGGTGTCGTCACGCCATCTAGCCGAGGATAGGCTAAAGGTGTGTGCGCCATCTATTCGAGAATGACTTTTGCTTCAATTCCGAGGCACGTTTTTTCCTTAGACTTTATTCGTCTTATACGAAGTTACATATGTCTTTGGTATCGTTATACGAGCAAATATTACTTACAGACAAACACGAATAGAGAGAGATAGTAGTTACCTATTACAATAGTGGCTTGCGATTCGCAAAAAGAGACCACTTCCTTCTTATAAGTTATTGCCAATTTAGTCAGATTGTAACAGTTGATACTTATTTTCCATTAACGGTTTTAAGCAACCGTGGAATCTTGAAATCGATTTCGTATTTGAAGAAGAGTGCCGCCATTGAACGGTACGGTCAAAAACATAGAGTTATATATTTGACAGAGGGAATGTCACTTAAGACAAACTGTGACACTGCAATGGCGGACGGTTTGAAAGTGTGCGTGTAGACGAGTGATACCATGTAACACAAATTCGCCCCTAATGGTGAAACAATTATTTTCAATATCGTCCTTGTTTTCAAATATTGTTTAAAGTAGGACAGTTTTACGTTAGACAATAAATTGTGTGTACCTAACTGATTTTATAGGCCTTGAAAATGCGCATTACCTGCAAATTACTTTGTGCAAATATTATTTTCAATACCTAATGATATTTAACTTGTAACACATCTGGTTTTAAACAAAAAATAAATATAAGGTAAATGTACTAGTGCTCGACATGTTAATGCCCAATAGATGACACCTTGCTGTCACCTATATTGACAATGGTTTAAGTTTCAAGATGACATGTACTGGACTGGGACCGCGTCGAGCACCATGAGTATGTTTACCTTACATAACAAATAAACGTTAACTATCAAACATTATTCATGTAAACGTCTTTAATCTCCTTATTATCGGGAAATTACCATACCGACCTAGTTTGAAATGCAAAATCATTAATTTAGCTATTTACCTAAATATCCTAAATTATCTCTTTTATATACATTATGATTTAATAAGAAGGGCATTAATTACCCTACTTTCGGGAAATTACCCTATTCAACTTACTGGTCACACTCCTGTTTCGCATTTATAAACAATGAAATATAGAGATTTTATGTACTATACCGTGATAATTGATAAAATTAGCTATGAAAAGTTATTCCGTCACTTTTTTTCTTTCGATCGGTACAATTCTTGCAGGATTTAACTACGCATGCCGGCATATTTTACATTTTTCTTGGACATATTTACTTCACTGACGTTTCGATCCGTCTGACGGCAAATTGGTGGATGAGGGCATTGAGATAACTGTCAATGTGTGTGTGTTACGCGTAAATACTAGGAAATTGGTGGATGATGGAATCACAGTTTTTGTCTTAGCAAAACTACGTCCGTAGTATTCTAGGTCCATGGTCAAAAATATTAATTTATGACACATTTGGTACCTTGTCACAGTGACAATCAATATGAAAGTCGCTAGAGACCTCATACTAGTGTCACTGTGACAGGGTACAAAATGGGTCATAAATTAAAACTGTCGCCTACAAGTAAGACGTGCCAAACAATTGATAGCACAAATAAATTCATTTCCAATTTATATAGCTTTTAAACACGTCACATCCTGAATTGTTAACGTGCCTTTCATAAAAGGAAGCCAGTTGAAAGCCGAGACAGCACCCGCAAAGCCTGTGATAGTACAAAACGATCTTATCAACAGACGCAATGTGAATCCAACCATTGTTACTGGATCTCCGTTGATCCCCTTTCTTCTTCTATAACTCCTTATAACTCTATTGTGTGTAGGGACGCGGCAGATCTCGCTTATTTGGATGATTCGCAGTATTGCATGCTCGGAAGAAATAAACGTCATGTGCCATACCTGTTACCTACATTTTTAAAAGCATATTTCGCTATTTGTCTTATCATGACGACTATTCGAAATGTCGCCAAGGGGTGTATTCAGACACGTAAATTACGATATAAATTTGATTTCAATACCAAAGCGTCGATGATCAACTTTGTTGTACTGGCGGTTTGAATTTTGAGGAACGAGGTTCGGGGCCGATACCGGGTAGTAGATGGCGATACTGGATATTTAATGAAATCGATAAGCAATTTAAGTAGGTACACTCGAAGATAACTTACGATTTGTCCCCGTCGCAATGATTTTCAAATTTCAATGCAATTTTTCTTCAGCGATATGCGGCGATGCTTGAGCGGTAGGTATTATACTTTATGATTGGATATTAAATAATAACAATTTCAATGAATAGCGTTCCCTTTTGCATTACTTATTATGTCAGTCGTCAGGTATGTCAGTGTATGTCAGCGCCTTGTCTCGGTGGCCAGATAGTTAATACGAACAATACAGACACACTCCTTTTTTGGGCAGTCGTGTAAAAAGGTTAGTACCGAAAGGGAATTTAGCGCAGTAGTGCCACTAGCAATAGATACTAAGTATATGTTGCTGTGTGGTACGCAATTACTAAGCCTCAAAAAACCTTTAAGTACTAAAGTCGACAACAAACAGGTTACTGTTGTAACCGTGTTAAAAGAAATAAGATCCGATACCTAATAAGAAATTAGTCCTTTGCAATTGGAGCTCGTGTCATTACTCATTAGTACGGTTGTGATGGCTTTTGTCGTCTGTTGTGCCTTGCCTCGCTATTAAACGTACTTGTTAGAAAGTGGCGGTCACGATGACAGGCGACATAAGCGCGACGATTTTTTGACAAAAACTTATTTTATTCTTCATCTGAATACTCTGGAGAATCCAACCGTAGACCTGATTGGTTATGACAGTTTTCCGGGAAGAGGACGGCGTTAACTGAAGACGCCGGGAACGGGCTGCTGTCTCCGTGCCTCAGTCCGAGCATGTGGAGCGTGACGTGAGCTATCTCGTGCGGCTCCTTACACCCGGGCGATATCAGCACCACCTGGAGAAAGACTCTTGAGTAGCTCGTTGTACAACAATTTTAGTTAATGTAATAAAACAACTGCAATAGAGGTGACATTCGGACGGCCACTCAGCAGCATTACTGTTGACGCGTTAACGCGGGCGCTGTCACTGCCAATTTCCTTGATAAAATGGGTGACGGAACAAACAATATAATCGCGACAATAATGCTGCTACGAGCGTCACTCATTTTTACAAGGAAATTGTCAGTGACAGCGTCCACGTCAACGCTGTAATAGTAATACCGCAACAGTGGGTCTCCGCGGCGAAAACGCCGTCGACGTGTCGGCAGGCGCCGCCGGCCGATGCGAGCCGAGCCGAACGACGACTTCTTCGCTCTTATTGTGCAGACATAAAGCATTTTCCTATCGGCTTTTGCCGATTCCACCTCGATATATCTGAGGTGATCCCTAATGCAGCTGCTTTTGCCATCCAAATGTCACCTAACTCCTAAAAACAACCAATAAACACACCCGTCGGCCAACCTTAACATCAATTGATGCGTAACAGCAGTCTTCCAGGGCGTTTGAGTAGGTGTAGTAGAGGTAATAATAGGTGTTCCGGCTGTCCGCCATCGCGATGGGGCTGCGCTGGTTAAAGATCAAGCAAGATTGGTTTTGGATGAGCTCGTGTCCTTGACGGATAGTTTTTAGAAGACGATTGGAGTCTGAAAAAGATTTAGAGATGTTTTACTTGTCTTTGGTAAGGTGTCTTGGAAAAGAATCGAAATTCGAAATAAACTGGAAGTTATTTTTATTTCTTGGAGGATTTAGGACGACACTAACCGTTCTTGTTGTACCCTACAATATCTTTTTTAAAGCGACTAGTTCCTTACAAGACAAGCACGTTAACAAGCATTGACTTTGAAAAAAAAATAAGTTTTTTTTTGTGTCATTATTAATCTTCACTTTACACCAATCTAATCAAAAGTAATATTTATTTTGAAATTTTAATCCCTTTTAAATACTCCGGACTATCGACGATGTCAATAAAGATTTAATAATGATGGACGATCAGCGGTACTTACTGATGGCGTAAAAATCATAAACGAAGGGTATTATCCCGTCCGTCCACTGGCAAGGGAAATATTGAAGTATATTACTATTCGTCCCTGGAAAAGGACCAGAAAAAGGTTATGTAAAGAGTTATTATACATAATGAATCTGCATACGGCAGTACTTGACACAGACTCGAATGAGAGTAGGTCTATTTTCTACTCGAGATTTACCGTAAGTACCTAGCCAAGGTTACAATCGCTATCGCTTCGACAACGAAAAGCATTATGTCTCTCTATCACTCTTCCTTATTAGTGTGACAGTGACAGTTGCGTTTCGATCGCTACGGAGCGTAAGCGATTGGCATCTTGGCTACGCGGCCTGGTCATATTGTGAGGTTGCCGCCTAGGTATGCAATCTCACAATATGACCAAAACGTATTTAGATATTTAATGGGTTACATAGGTAGTTGAAGAAATGAACAGTTAGAACAAAACAAGTCTGCAACTATTTTGATAGCACACGCAGTGCAAATGGTATTATAAATGTCAAACTATGAAATTATGTTATGAAATTACGTCTTCTATCAAATTAAGACGTAAATAACTCTTGCACTGTGTATGCCATCAAGATCGTTGCAGACTTTTCTTGGGCTAATTCTAGGTAATTTGCAGCGGATCGTTATTTTACACCAAATACATTACGAATAGTTACTTTACAGGCAGTTATAGTTCTCTGGGAGATCTACAAAGGGCGTTAAAATATATGTAGGTAAGATAAGGTCGACTTACTATTAGGATCGTTACTGCCCAAGCAGCCAGTTGTGCTTGTAACCCACCAAGTAGCCAAAAAGATGGACGTTACATAGATTTCGTCAGAAAACATGGAAAACTAGCCAGCGTCAATAGGTACCTATTTTGTTCTGAAATGAAAGTAAAGTCACGAAAACTCCTCAATAAAAGTCAAGGGTCGTGAATTAAGTTATTTTACTGGCAACAACGGCCTCGATAATTGGAGAATATGGTTCACAATCGGTCAACCTAAAACAAAAGTTTTTCTTTTAAATTAGTTCGAAGGACAATGCTTTCAAGACAGCTGCTGAGAGTGTGCCAACTGCGTAGTAGTGAGTTGTGAGACAAAATTTCCTAATATTTATCAGAGTTTCGAATTTATTTTTCCTGTTTGTATAACGAATTTCAAAGGAAAAATGAGGCATGCTCCCACATTTTCTGAAACAAAAGGAAATAATTTCGAGGCAATTAATTATATACGCAAGATAAATAATAATAACGTCTCACTTTGTATGAACATTTTGATATAAAGTTTTTCATTGTACATAATAATTATAATGGTATAAATAATTATGCTATCTGCCATTAAGTATAAGTATGTAATAATGACAAGGAGGTGTATTTTAATTATAATAACAGGTTATGAATTTGATCTAGATTTGTTATGGATATGATCTGTCACAGTCAAAAGTGACGTCTATGATTGAAGAAATAATATTTTTGACACTGATAGATCATAAATCCTTAACAAATCCAGATCAATTTCCTAACCTGTTATCACAATTAGAATACGCCTTTAGGTATACATACATACCTTATGTTGGTTAATGTTTTGTTTTATTATGTTTTAAATGTAATGTAATAATTTAAGCACATTTTAGGTAGGTACGTTTTTTTATTGTCATCTACGCCTAAATCCAAGCTACTTACATCTAAAAAAGTAAACGAACGAATTTTACAACCGTCGCGTCGGCCGTTCAAAATCCCAATAAAATATTTGCAATAATTGAAATCGCAATTTTATTATTTTTCGCAACGAATGCCTATAGGTAGGCAAGAAGAATCCATTGTTCGCAATTTGCAATCTGCCGCTTGCTTTATTATATCAGCTACTTATTTTTTAAACCTCTTATGTTATGACAACTGGACATGGAAGATAGTCTTAAGCTCTACGAAATAAGGTTGTAAGTTGAAGGAAAAATAAAGAGAGATACAATGTTAATGAAGTAAGGGTTTCGTTGAGATTCATTCGGAACAATTTTACATTGATTGGTTATAACTGAAACGCTGCGACAGTATAAAGAAGGTATTTCATTTTGCCAAACGTAATATTACACGATTTATTGAAAGCAGAGTGAGGTATTTTTATAAATTCGAGGTATTGTTGATATGTTTGTACCTATTGGAATTGTATTTGCTTTGGTATTTGAAATAAGGCCGTCATTTGTTTCCCTAACGAATAACAATACGTTTAATCGGATATTTCTCAAAAAAATTACCTTGAAGTGGCACTCAATTATGATTGACATCCTATAGAAAGGTTTATTCTTAGAATTAGTCAATGTTTGAGACATGATATCATGATCTGTCACAAAATAAAATATCTTGACAATGACAAACCGCCTTTCTGGTTAATATTTAAAATACTTAATATCTCCTTTTGCCTAAAATATTTAGTTATAATTTTAATACTACCCGCCGTTGCAAGTCTAGCACTAACCGGAGAATATTAGAATATTATAATCTGAGAATCCATTTCATACATCTATTAAAATTTCCACATCGAAGTCCATGACTACATCCTTGTCTAACATATACAGAGAGAGTGAACCAGAACTCCTAGTAAAGTCGATTTGAGATATGTAGTTAATGCGGCTACATATTACGGCGGCATTTTGCCAACGCGCTTGCACTAAAGCCACAGAAATTATAAAAGTACGGGATAAGACTTAAAGTAAACCATAAAATTCAATTCGTTATTAATAGCTAGTTTGTTAGTGCACGACACCTTGCACTTTGTGACTATGCGCTGAAACTTGGTACAGTTGATTCTTAGCTGGTCATGAGCAGATACAGACCGGGAGACCTCGAGAGCCACGTCTCATTTAGTGGGGGGGAGGGGGGAAGTTCGACGCCGCCGCGCTTCACTTGGAGCAACATTTCTCTAAAACTGTACCTATTAGGGCATGTGATATATCATTTTCGGTTAAATTAAGGATGAGGAATTTTTTTTTGGAACCAAAACAATGCACTTTCTAACAAAAAAAAACATAAAGTAGAAAAGACAAAAAAACGTATCTTGGATTTTTTCATAATTACCATATTTTTTTTTAAGTGTAGTAGGAATCTGAAAACAAAAAATATAGTTGTAAAGCTACACTTATTACGTTTAAGAAAATATATAGTTTATTATACAAAACTGTTGATAAATGGGAGATAAAAAATAATATTAAGCGTGGGCCAGAGTGATCTCAATACAAAATATTATGAATGTGGGAAAGTTACTTATAATTTGTTCTACGATCGTTTATTTTTTAGTTTTTCATAAATAACTCGTAAACGGTAGCCCACAGCAAAAAAATATCTTTTACGTAAATAATCTGTTTCATTCAACCTATAAATAGGATTTCAGTCAAAATGGCTTCTCACTTTTTTTTTGATATAAGTTCCGAAAAACTTATTGGTCACGAGCTGGGGTCTTAAATGACTTTCAGATTAAAAGTCACACCCCTTAACATAAAAACTTTTATTATGACAAAGATTATGATGATTATATTTTGTTCTATATTGACAAAGCCGGTTGTGGATCATTTGTAAATAGACGACGAAGCCTGTAGCTGATTTGCTTTTGTTTCCACTTGACGAAGCCTGCGTTGCTGATCATAAAACTATGGATGGACTTGTATCTACTTACTTATAGTTTATTTATTTTTTACCTGAATAAACTATTTCGTGTGAATAAAAATCAAATAGAAAATAAATGTATCAGGGACAACAAGAAAATGACCTGAATGGTTGAGACTTGTAAAATTTAATTCGTAGCTTCGTAAAACTACTGCAATTGTCACAATTTCTGTGTCAGACCCGTCTTTATTACAGACATTTACAAATTCGCGCCTCTGCCGATGTCACAATTTTGTACAGCTGTCACACATATTCTCGTTACTGGCTTTTTAGCTAGTTCTGCACAATTAGCCCCTGCAGCCTTTTTTATGGGTTTTTGCATGCTGCGGGTTTTAGCATGGATGTGTTTCGGTCCTTTGGCGAATATTTATTTCTGACTTTAATGGATCTGAAACTATCAGTTTTATTTACTTATAATATTTATACTTCGGCCAAGATAAGTCTGCAACGATTTTCATAGCACACGCAGTGCAAGTGTTATTTTAAACGTCAAACTTCAATGAAATTATGACATATAAATAACACATAACGCTATCAAAATCGTTGCAGACTTATCTTGGTCTAACTCTAATAAGTAATTTAAATAATACTAATACCTATATATCAACAATTTGACTGTAGTGCACTCTCATAATAATCGTATTATAGGTAGAGGCACTATGTCCCATCGCATAGCTTTCGGTATACAATAGATACCCAGCCTTTGAACACAAACGTATTCCTTACCTGTTCCATTGAATATGTTTGTGTTCTGCCTCATGACAGGTATATCCTGGATATTAATAAATTAATTCGGCGAACGTGTCTATAATACCAAAGCTATTGCGACTGACAATATATTAATATCCAATGTTCCGGAGGTTTAATAAAAAATCCAAGGTATGTTCAAGACGGCCCAGCCGTGGTTATTAATACTTCAAGTAAATATTCATGACGTTATTCATAAACGCTTGTTGAGTTTAACAAGCCTTTGATAATCGTTTATCCTTCTGTCATTTTAAAATATGTGTTTGTTAGAAAGAGAGATAAAATTGAATATAGGTTTGCTAAGTTTTATGAAAAAGGGGGTTATATTTTAAGCTAAACGTAATAGGTACCTATACCTATACTAGACGGGCCCGCAGCTCCGCTCGCGTAAATGAAATAAAGAGTGTGTCAACCCTGCCAGGGTTCATAACGGTGATAGGGATTTCTTATTTGTACCCGTTATTTGGATAACTTAATACGCAAAATATCTGAAAAAAATTATGTGATTTGATAAAAGGCAAAATTATACTTTTTCATCTACGTAGTTATTTATTTAAAACTCGTTTCAACATAAAATTATTATTTATTTTTATAAGCCTAATTGCAAAAACGTTCATTAGATTAATATCCGCCTTAAGACGAATATGGACGACCACCGCCCATAAATCGCCTTTTGGTACAAACGTACGTACTCCCCATTTCCCTTTCTGAATACTAACATTACTTACTACGGTTATGTGAATCCTGGCCTCCGAGAAAAGACAAAACAAAACACACCATGTTTCTCGGTCTTGCGATAGCTCTCGCCAGTCCCCATGGCCGAGGATAAGCAGATCTCGACCAACTACGTCGTTCCAGCGGTAGGTACCTATGACGTCCAATTGGGCGTCTCCCATTTCGTTGTCCCAAGTACGCTCTCGTCACGGCACGATCCTCTCCCATTCTCTCTAAATGTCCGAGCCAATGTAAGCTTAGCCACTTTTGTCTCTCAGTATTCCGCCAGTATATCGGAACACATCCTTATTTCTATAGCAACAGAGTTATATTACGATATTTGGCCGACTGCTGACTGTACGTTTGCTTATTTTCACCAGGTCGTTTCGCTCAAAAATATCTGAACATGCACTTAAATTTTATCTACCTACATTATAACTTGCTATCAACTTTGTATTTTTGGCCCATCTCGGCAGCCCGGTCCCCGGACGAATTTGTTTGCCGAAGCTGTGAAAGTAAATCTGAATAACAGAACTCAAAAAGAAATTTAAAACAACAAAATACAAATTACTATTGATATTGATAAGTCATTATCAGTCATTATATGGCATGTCACTCGTATGGGCATAAACTACTAGGTAAAAGGTTGAGGTTGACAGCACTTTTTATTTTACTTCGAGTAAAAAAGGCCGAAATCACTGCATACCAACATAACAAACATAATTTTGGTTATTTGAAGTTCGAAACGAAACCAACCGAGAGTTTCCGAAAATAGCCGATAGTCGTAAAATGAAGAATGTTATGAAAATTTATTTTGCTTATTGTAAATTAAATACGCATCGAAAGCAATAGTTTTTATGCTCTAGTTATATTCTCATATTTAGATAATAGATTAGAACAGTTTTTAGGGTTCCGTACCCAAAGGGTAAAACGGGACCCTATTACTAAGACTTCGCTGTCCGTCCGTCCGTCCGTCCGTCCGTCCGTCCGTCCGTCCGTCTGTCACCAGGCTGTATCTCACGAACCGTGATAGCTAGACAGTTGAAATTTTCACAGATGATGTATTTCTGTTGCCGCTATAACAACAAATACTAAAAACAGAATAAGATAAAGATTTAAATGGGGCTCCCATACAACAAACGTGATTTTTGACCAAAGTTAAGCAACGTCGGGCGTGGTCAGTACTTGGATGGGTGACCGTTTTTTTTGCATTTTTTTTCCGTTTTTTTTTCTTTATGGTACGGAACCCTTCGTGCGCGAGTCCGACTCGCACTTGCCCGGTTTTTTCTTATCATACGTGCGTCGTATTTGAGAAACGTGTCAAAAACTTTTTTAGAAATTTGTAAGGCGCCATCTCGCTTCTTCCCTCGTTTTTTATCCCGTTCTGGTTTTTCAATTTTATATATATGATGTTGCGATTTACTACTGTTGAAACTTAACGATTAAGATTTTAAAACGTTGTCTACCAATAGTTATTTTTGGGTTTGCGTTTAAATTTTTCCCGTTCTTAATATAATATTTAATATGTCTGTGTCTCACGAAAGTGTTGTTATTAAAATTTAATTTTTCGTTTACTATAGTTAGACCAAGTCAAAGTTTGCAGCGATTTTGATAGCCCACGCAGTGCAAGTGTTATTTATACGTCATAATTTCGTAGAAGTTTGACGTTTAAAATAAAATTAATTAGCACTGCGTGGGTTATCAAAATCGCTGCAGAATTTTCTTGGTCTAACTCTATAAGTATGTAGTAACATTTAAAACCTAAATAGGTATATGCAAAGGGTTATTTGCTTTTATTTGTTGGTCCGTTTCATGGGGAAAATTCTTTTAGCCCAACTGGTCGTCAAGAAAAAAAAACTTATTTTTAATTTCTAACAAACATCTCATCTGATGCAAGTGGGTATATAAACCCTTTGATTATAGATACAAATACCCAAAGATTGTCAGGAAAAGATCGCTTTTTAGCGATAAAATCGCCGGTGTTGCTATGGGTTCGAATCCCAGTAAGGGCATTTATTTGTGTGATGACATAGATATTTGTTCCTGAGTCATGGTTGTTTTCTATGTATATTTAAGTATTTATATATTATATATATCGTTGTCTGAGTACCCACAACACAAGCCTTCTTGAGCTTACTGTGGGACTTAGTCAATCTGTGTAAGAATGTGCTATAATATTTATTTATTTATTTATTCTTTTATTGAGGTCATTGAGGTGTGATTGGTGTGAATAAAGAGCATTAGTATGTATTGATTGTACAACTTTATGAAAGCGATATGACTTAGAGATCCAATTCACATCTAATAGATATCTTACTCTATCTAACGTAAAAGTGACATTGGTTGCCCGAATTGCGCTACAAAAGAGAACTAGTTGATATCTAAACTATAACGTATCTAGAATGGATCTAGTACGTGTCGTCTCTTGTGAATATCTTGAAGTTCGAATACGGCAGATTATGTTTAACAGAGTTACAACTTTCTGAAAATCTCATTTATGGGAGCACAATAAAAAAAAAACTTTTAACTGTCCAACTTATATATTTAATTATAGCCATATTACAGATATGTTTAGTGCAATCATTTGCAGACCGTTCAACTTTCAGTTACCTATATTGAAACATTTTGTTCACATTCACACACAACACACGTGGGCTTTATGTCGCTATTAGAGATGCCCCGAATAGTGGTTTTGGCCGAATAACGAATATTCGGCTCTTCTCTCGGCCGAAGCGCCGAATATTCGGCATGACATGCGAACATTTTGAATCAGAATTATTATGGAAATTGTTCGCCAACAAAGCACAACATGTGCTAAGAAGGTATATTTTTTGTTGAACAGAATTAATGAATGTATTTAGAGTCAATGAAATCAGATTTTTATCATGGGGATAAAAATAAAATATTTTGTAATCAACAAAATGCATAAAAAGGGTTCTAGCGGTAGGCTATTTAACAACTTTCCACGAATACACTTTAAATATTAAATATAACTAGTTTTTGATAAATATTTTTAGTTTTTAGCTTTAGTTTTTAGTTGTACTTAATTTTAGTTTTGTATTCATTTTATAACACTTATTTTACAATAAATGAGTTTTCATCACTAGTTTTTGGTTATTTTTATTGTGTAGTCTTTCTTTTTAGGTTGGTGAAAAATATATTCGGTATTCGGCCGAATAGTAGGCAACAATCGGCCGAATACCGAATATTTGGTATAGTGGCCGAATAGGCCGAATACCGAATAGTTGCCGAATATTCGTGGCATCTCTAGTCGCTATCCAGTAAATCATTGCGGCGTGTGCTGGGTGGTCCGGAATTGGTAAACAATGTAAACAGTTTTTCGATTTACTTGTTTTTCACTAGTTTGCGCTTTGGCAAATATATACAACCAATCAACCAGTGCAAGTTCGATAACTGTTATTTTAAATCGTCTACATTGTTAGTTTAAATTTGACTATATCCTGAAACAAATGTCGCCGCTATATTTGCTATATAGGCTACGGTACGTTTTTCGCTGTAAGAAGAAGAAAACCCAGTTTCACTTTGATCTCTCTTGCGCAAAAAGCTACAAATGTTTTTAAATTAGTTTGTGATTGATAGATCGTTTTAATCTATCCCACTAAAGACCAACTAAATAATATATTCTTATAACAACAAGAGGGACTATTTGCGCTATATAGAAAACATTCAGGCACTTAAATGTGTGCCATCTGTACTTGTACAATGTTTTTTCAATATAGCTTAAACTCAATTAACATTAAATACCTACAGCTTTATCTTCTACATAATACTAAACTTGCTTAGAAGTGTACGAGTACCTACGAATCTTTGAAAAGAGACTTAGTGGAAATTTTCCCTACTCCGCGTTATTTTTAAAGTAATACGCGCTCATCAATCGTAGACGCAATTTGAGTACGCGTGAGTCTTGGTAAATGAGCTTAAGTGCCGCCTTTTAGGGTAAAATTAATGGCGAGCATCACATGTCGTGTATTTAAGTACTTACTTCTAAAATTATAAGTTATTGCCCGGTTACTTATTTGGGTTAAAGGTGACTTACCGACTTAATAAAAGATATCGAACGATTTTGTATCAAATTGTATTAGGTACTAAAGTTTTATGCAAGTGTAAAGTGGATAACCAAAACATCCGAAAACTAATCCAATTCCATTAATGACAATAAAATAAGTCATGTTGCGCCTGTGAACGGGTTCCAGCAGGCGTTCTACATCACATTAAAGCTCTCCAACGGGCCTCTACGTGTTGGATCTACATACATAATTATATCCCCACGCAAGCCTATCAAAAGACCGGGATTTATAGGCCCATGATATTCAAAATAAAATAAGTCTTAAAATCATGAGTAAGTATGTTTTCTATTTCAAATACGTATTTAATTTGTATGCCCACCGACATCTTCATTGAACAAATTAAATTTAATAGCCTAAAAAGCAATTGAAAAATATATTCAACTTTAATACAGAAGGGACACAGAACGTCAAGGACACTCGAAGTGGAAAATCACTGGCCATGGAATTCCGGGCTTGTGAAGAATCGAGGGTGCTCCTGCCATCCAAGAGGGTGTCCCTAATGGTAAGAGTACTACACAGGCTCTGTGATATAACGTCACATGTGGCATAGAAACTGTTTGAGGCTAAGCTGTTTTACCCAAGCATTCGAATACAGTGGTTGCATTACACAAAGTGGCGTAAGAGACGTGTTTCTAAATTCAAAATGTGTCTTTTTATAAAACAAGATATATAGCCCTGGAGACTGTCCACTCTTGGACATCTTAATCGGGTCGCCGATCCTGAGAGAATCCAGTTTATACTTTTCAAGGGTTCTTCAACATAATTACACTTGATACTGCCATAATTTTTAATGACGAGGCTCCAATTTGTTTTTCAAAGTTCAACGGCTAATATTTTTAGGGTTCCGTACCCAAAGGGTAAAAACGGGATCCTAGTACTAAGACTCCACTGGTCCGTGTGTCCGTTTGTCCGTCCGTCCGTCCGTCTGTCTGCCACCAGGCTGTATCTCATGAACTATGATAGCTAGACAGTTGAAATTTTCACAGATGATGTATTTCTATTGCCGTTATAACAACAAATACTAAAAAGTACGGACTCCTCGGTGGGCGAGTCCGACTCGCACTTGTCCGGTTTTTGTATACAACGTCGGTGACAAATAATCATAAAAGCGTGACTAATGGTAAACGGTCATCACAGCCTATGGAAACTTGCAAACCCAGTCACATGCGCTTTACCGAACTTTAAACAAAACAAAACCTGTATATTCAGAAACCTTCCCAATTCATTGGTGCTCGTTTTAAATTATTTTAAGTATAATATTTTTCATATGTTTGTATTTTTTTCTAAAATGGGTCCAAGAATCCCTTTCACGGAGCTTAAATCCAGATGATACCCATTTTATGCCATTTACCATGGGATAAATACCTCATGATTTATAGGACAAGTATGTATTATAATAATTTATTGGTTGCTACTCGTATATTTTAAAGTTCTACAATATAATTGTGTTATATTCAACCAAGCAACACCTCTACAAATAATGTTTATGTGTAAATAGAAAGATAATTATAGGTACAAAGTGTTTAACTTTAACCTGAATATTATATGTAAGTACATAGAATTCGAGGAAAACGAATAAAACCATTTGTGCAAAAAACAATTTTAATAAATGAATCATAAATTTAGCCGGAGTGTTCTTGGAAACATAAATCCTCTTAACATAACATTGCGAATAAAGTAAAAAAGACAGATTTGGTTACTTTTGAACAAGTTCTTTGAATGAATGTTATCAGCCATATTCGAACTTTAAGATACGTCAAATAATAGATATGGAAACGATATGAGGTTTCTTCAAACAAAAACGTCACTTTTGACACTTGTTTGACACTGACATATCCAATCTATATCGTTTCCATATCTATTATTAGACGTATCTTAAAGTTCGAATATGGCTGTATGTTTCCTACTTAGGGTAAGGGTAACATTCCTTTTCTGACCGCAGCTGCACTACTAGTACGAACACGTCGGTGTTGTTGTCTATTTCCATAGTAAAATGAATGGTAGTGCTGCTGTCGTTGGAAATGGACTGTCACTTTAAGGGTAACATTCCATTTCCCTAATATCTCAAAAAGTATTAATATTTAAGGAACCAAAATTAATATTATAAAAGAGGAGGATATTTCCAATAAAACATTCCATACTTGCAGAACTGTAACTCCATTATTTATACTTTTTATTCAACGCTGGACACAGCCCTCCGCGCCTCCTTTTCGAGAAACGCGCGCGGCGTGAAAAAACGATTACGTAACATTAAATATAATTTTAAAGATATTACGAATCTAATGAGGTATCACACGTATTTTTAGGGGCATTATCTCAATTTTTCACCGTTTTCCGTTTCTCGAACAGACTATTACAATATTTTAAGAGCTCGTGTCAAGCTGGCCCCATTTGATATTGATATCAATTTGCTATCGCGTTTTACGTTTCTGTATTTGCCTCAAGGAATTTACTTGGCCACAAATTGCAATATTATATTATATTCCACACACTATTTGCCATCCATTGAAGCGTGCATAACGCTCATTGTGCTGTGCAAGCGAGTGGGTGGGTACATTAAGTAGGTAAACACACATTCGACTGATGGCATTATGATGGCTTTGTATAATATTGACCCATGTTAAGCTCCGTTTACACGAAATTTTGCTCACCAATAACGGAAATCCGTTAAAACACTTCTCCCTTTAATATTTATTTTCCCGTAAGATTTGATTCATTCAAAAACATAAAAGGCTAATGTAGTTTGAGATTGTCGTAGTACCTACCTAATTATAATCCCTATTGCATAGGTATGCGTTTTGCTTATTAACTTGCATACAAATGCATAAGCCATTAGTTTAGATTTTATTAGATGTATCCGAAACAACATTTTTTAAACGAAAGCTAATTCATATACATATTTTACTTCTTTTTTCATAAAATTAATAACCATACTTTTTGTAAACCGCAAAATAGGCTTAGCCAAATAATAACATTAACACATTCAGGGCCAAGAACCCGACTGTCGGGTACACTGTTCGTAACGACTACGCACTATATAGATGTCTTCATAAACGCCTTCCCTACATACTCAACAGCCTGCCCTCTGACATCAGACAGGAAGCCAATAAAGTAAAATTTGGTAAAAAGCTGCGTAGTTACCTCGTAAATCGCGTATAGTAATTGTTGAGCATTGTTAGTAATGATAGATGTAAACGATTTTGTTATAAGAGAGTAGAGACTACACGATCCCACAGTCAAACCGTGTAAACTGTTTTGTGGGACACTGTACTTGTATAAGCTGTGTATTTTTATGTTAATAAATATGTAATAAATATACGGCAAAACCGTGGCTACGCGCTACGAGCGTAACCCGTAGCACTTAGAGGCAATGAATGTATTAAAATGAATAGTCAGGTGAATACATAACAGGTCAGCTACATGCTTTGTAACACACCAACCAATGCTACAATGATAAAATTCGCAACATGCTTTGTCAATTTTAATGAGAAATATTTAAAAGCCCCGCTACCTACTAATTTAACATATGAATTCTAACAATAATTACTTGTACGTACCTACCTTAATTAGATCATTTAACACATTCAATACCACTAAGTGCTACGGGTTACGCTCGTAGCGCGTAGCCACGGTTTCGTCGTATGTAGCGCGTAGTCGCTACGAACAGTGTACCCGACAGTCGGGTTCTTGGTGTTGAATGTGTTAATAACTGGAGATGCCTTACCTGTCATTTTCTGTACAAAACAATCTGCCGATTTTTGCGAGGGAGGAGCACGTCAAAAGTATGGCTATTTATACGTAACGTACAAATAGCCACGTCAGATAAACGTCAGTCCATACAAAAGTTTGCACAATTGTGCAAGGTTTTCGGCAGGGAGTAAGCTCTTAAATGCGACTCCGGTTATTAAATGCTCTAAGCTACCTTATCTTATTTTGTCAGTAACAGCTGGAGCGGTTAATGAGCACTTAAGCTGTATGTGCAAGCCACACAGATGTACTTAGTGAACTCTAAAACGAAGAAAAGCAAAGAGCGCTCAAATACATTTTAAATAATCCAACTTAAATTCCGTGTGCTAACTACAAAGTGAGCTGGAAGACCTGAAAGTACGTTTTTGTTGCACGGAAAGGAAGGTAATACAAAGAACATTAGAGAGTTAGGCCATAAATACAACTTGCGCGCCGTTACCCAAGTAAACCACTTAAGACTAACGCAAAATTAATCCGAAGATGCTGCAGTATCTGGAAGTTTCTAACAATGAACAACATCCATCCTTACCCGTCGTTACGCAAATAGCCCACGTTTATTAATTTATTAGCTTCTCTCCTTAATTACTTGTGGTTGCCAATTTGCATCTGATGTAGGATCTAGGGGAATCTTACCTTACCTATGTCTTATGTCTATCATACCACAATTTTGCTGCATTTTTACAATTTCAATATTTGTATACTTATCATTAATCGCGTTTTAATATTGAAGCGGTGGTGGCCGAGTGGATTGACGTCCGACTTTCAATCCGGAGGTCGTGGGTTCAAATCCTGGCTCGTACCAATGAGTTTTCTGGAAGTTATGTACGGAACATCATTTGATATTTACCACTAGCTTTTCGGTGAAGGAAAACATCGTGAGGAAACCTGCATACATCCGCGAAGAAATTCAAAAGTGTATGTGAAGTCCCCAACCCGCATTGGGCCAGCGTGGGGACTATAGCCTAAACCCTCTCGTGCTTGAGAGGAGGCCTGTGCCAAGCAGTGGGACGTATGTAGGCTAAATTATTATTATTTTTTATCATTATCCTACACCAGAGCAGATAACGCCGTAACAGAAATCTGTATCACGAATAAAAAAATTTAGTATTCAATTTTTTATTAATGTATATAATATTTTTGTTAGTTTGTAAGGTATGAATTTATGGGCCTTAATAGTTACCTGAAAATAAATGATTTATTTAATTGATTGATTAATAAACTATGAGGTTATGCACAACTGATAGGATTCATTAAGGAATTTATTTTAACGTACACCAGATATTCCACCATATTATTTGATTTAGAGTCTAAACATGCCTCAACATTAGACATTCACATTGAACTCACTGCTTGTTTGTGGAAAATATACGTTGGCATTAGAGAATGCAAATATTATCATTATTTGTAGGTCTTTTCCACATCTCGGGACCGTGGGGTCCCGGACATTTGGGAGGCGTACGTGGGGCCGAAGCCAAAAGCGCAGAGGCCCTTTAAGACACTTTAATTTAAAAGCAAGGGATACACGTGGCGGATACCATCCCCAAACGCACAATGTGATACATCCGCAAAGGCCTCCGCCAGGTGCAAAGACTATTGCAGTGCAGCACTTTTGTGCTGCGATGGGAACTTAGGTCATGGGCTATAGATTTGAAAGTTGGATGGACTGGATAATGGGCTATCGGAGAGACTAGCGGACACCTGCCGTGACAATCAGTCTCAAAATTGTAAATGACAGGTGGTGACTCGCCATCTCATTGAGTGGGCCCCGCGATGGCCGATTGCGACAACAGGGCAACACTTTGGAGTGGCTGTGAGGTTGTCGAGAGGTGAGTCTGCGGTAGCCAGATCCCGGTAGGTAATCCGTTCAGCAGGCCGCCGGCGTTATGACATTTTACACTTCCAACCTGGAGCATAGGTCCCGCTCTTGCGACTCCACTCTGGCCGGCCAATCAAGGCAAGCACAGAGGCGAGGGCCAGATGACAGGGCCCTCTGGAATAGGGGCCGCGGTGTCGCCACTCACCGTCAGCTCGCCACAAGCTGCCCCCGCGGGGTTATTATTATTATTATATAAGCCTATACGGTGTCCCACTGCTGGGCAAAGGCCTCCCTCGATTTCCATTCGTCTCGGTTTTGAGCAATCTCCGGCCAGTCGTTAAGATATGCGTCCAGGTCGTCCCGCCATCTCCGTCTGGGCCTGCCAGCTCCTCGCAAACATTATAAAGATTATAAAAAAATACAGCTGCATTATTTACTAAAACGGTCCATACACAGTAATTTTCCCGTTTTTAAGCGAGTTTTAAAAATAAATATCTTCAATCGAAAATGGTTTGATTTAACTAAACAAAAATAGTGAGTGGTACCAATTTTCCCAATGAAAAATCCTCTCACATTTGATCTTTGAGCATGGTGATGCCGATTCTGACTAACAAATTGTTAAGGTTTTCATCTTGTTCTGAGACGACTTCGATGTCATGAAAACTTTAATTAATTGTTAAATCAAAACCAGTCTCCATAGAAACGTGCTAGTAAAATTATAATCAACGTATAGTCTTTCGATTTGTAGCTGGCCCCAAACTGCTAATCCTTTGTCTATTGTTAAGTAAAACAGCACGTGCTACCACCTGCATAAAAAACCGTTCGGTCGCTTTAACCGGTTATTGAATTACAATTAGCCGCTCGGGGCCAGCTACAAATCGAAAGACTATACCTGGCGCGCTTACAACTAACTAGATTTACCTAGCGTCTTTATTAGAAAAGACGTTTCCTTAAGTCGTGGCTTACAAAACCACTCCGCAAATGGGTTCAATCCGTTTGCTTTATTTATTGGCCCGGTAAGTGTTTGCCCTCACCGGGCATTGCTGACACAGCGAAATAGAATGTCGACGGATTAAATTTATATGGAAAATACGTGTGCTTTAAAATAATATGGATTCTCTTGAGCTTTGCGAGTTTTTATTATGAAGCCGTAATCCGCTTTCGTTCGCGCTAAAAGTAATTTTGACTTACTTAAACATGGTGCTTGTTTTACTTTTATTTTTATATGGAATCCACATATCATAAATATCTTCACATTTTATCTTTTATATTTTTCTCAGCGGTGGTGGCCGAGTGGATTTGACGTCCGACTTTCAATCCACAGGTCGCGGGTCAAATCCTGGCTCGTACCAATGAGTTTTTTGGAACTTACGTGCGGAATATAATTTGATATTTACCACTAGCTTTTTGGTGAAGGAAAATATCGTAAGGAAACCTGCACACGTCTGCGAATAAATTCAAAAGTGTACCGGTATTATAGGTTGCGTATCGCGTAGTGCATGTAGCATAGTCCCCAAGCCCTCTTGCATATGAGAGGAGGCCTGTGCCCAGCAGTGGGACGTATCTATGCTGAATTATTTTTATTTTTTACATGGTTATTTGTGTTGCCCGTAAGTCACATAGGAAAATCATTTTCAAATAAAACGACGCAGTTCTGCACTGGGCCTGTGTGGGTGGGTGGGATTTATCCCTTTGATAATATTAAAAATAGCTCTGATAAATAAAGTTTGTAACACTACTACCACTACCCGCCAACAGATGGCGCTACTAGTACCGCAATGTAAACAACCCGTGGTGCAGCGCTGCCGTTAAATGGTAAAACGCTGCAACTCAAGTTACAGCGTTTTAAGTTGCCTTGGATCAAATTATTCCTTTTATGTTCTTCTATCATGCCCTTTTTTCAGATTTTTGATATCTCTTTTAATTAAGTCTGTAGAAAACTGTCAAAACGCGGCAACTATAGTCTAAGCATACCAAAACATTGTAACAAGAGTTAACGCGTGTTTATTTCGGTGTCGTGTTAATAAATCATAACTTAGAGTAAAGCAGAACGCTGTAAGTGCTACCTGCAGCGTTCTGCTTGCATTATAATATTGTTAAATTAAGAGCATAGAATACGCCAAAACGCGGCAAGAGACTGAAAAAAATGATAGTAATTCCGTTTATAAAAATTGAAAGTAAAAAAATCCAATTACCTAATTAATTTAATTTCTTTAAATTACAAATCCATTTTAAGAATTACACTTACAATGTTTTCTTTTTTCAATGAATCACTATAGGAGTTATAATCTAACGGCCAAAACGCTGCAACTAGGAAATAATTGTGGCAAAATGATGTAACTATGGAGTTACAGCGTTTTGCTAAGCAGTTCTCTTAGTTATTTTTTATTGGATCTTATTGGCAAAACACTTTATGGCTAATATTTAAATAAATACACTAATTTATAAAATTTTCATTAGTCGGCTATATAAAATGCACTCTTAGGTATATATTGTGTAAATTTCAACCTTATAAGTTTATAAAAAATAGGTGTTTCAAAGGCCGGAATGTTTAAACCTTAAAATGCGTTTTTCTCAAAACTGCGGTTTTTGACTTGCAGCGTTCTATTCTACCATTTGACGGCAGAGCGCAGCCGCAGCGCGATGCAACTCCACGTCTACCAATAGATGGCGCAGTGATCGAG
This sequence comes from Cydia splendana, assembly GCF_910591565.1. Lineage (NCBI taxonomy): Eukaryota > Metazoa > Arthropoda > Insecta > Lepidoptera > Tortricidae > Cydia > Cydia splendana. The sequence goes on along the minus strand of NC_085976.1, from coordinate 5,321,486 downwards.
TTAGTTCGCGCTATCGTTTGTTCAACGTAAAATCATGACCCTCGGACCACGGCCGAGGATTATTTGAGATTCGAAGTAGGCACTATCTCAACGCACGCTTTATGCCTTAACCAGTGTTTAAGCATTTAAGTGTCGAGCAGATAGAACAAATCTTACGGATCATATATGCATCCACCCTTCGTTGGGTCATATATAGGATCAGTAGGCGCTTATATTGTATCACAGTGTAGTAGTCGCAATAAAGTATTGTATTGACTCGCGGCTTTTCATCATCGCCCCTCGCCACCCCGCACTATAGGTAAGTTATATATAGCATTAGAGGATTTCAAGCAATTATTTACGTATAACATAATCATTAAACGCGAATCCAACGAGGGCTATTCGTTGCTCCTGAACGCAAAATAAACCGTGTTTTTCGAGAGCGCCTTAATATACTCAGTGTAAAGAGATGCTAGTATTTTATCCAGGGAATTGTGTGAGCCAGTCAAGCGACGGCCGCTTAATAGTTTGCCTTATTTACGGAGCCAAGCGCCGCCATCACTTACGGTGCTACAGTGACACTTTATTAACTACCGAATATTTTTCATTTTAATTAGAACCAGAGTCAAAGTTAATGTTATACACCTTGAGCCTTGATTTGTTGCACGAGATTAATACGATAACCTCCCAGGCAGAAATTAAACTATTTATCTAGGAATAAGTAAGTTACACTTACCCCCCTTATTCATAAAATGTAGCAATAGCAACCTCTTACAAAACCTTGTTAAGTTTTGTCTCTTTCTAACAAACATAATTGTCATAATGATGAATAAAGACAAACGATTATTAACGGGATATTATATTTGACAGACTATTATGAATAACGCTATTAATAATTAATAAGTAGTAGGTAGATACAAACAGAGTTAAAAACAGACATAGGATTAAAAATTACGTTACATATCTTTATTACATACATAATAATTAAAACAATTCAAGGGCGTTAATTTTTAATAGAGCGTTTAATAAAACAAGAGCGAGTCGGACTCGCGTTCCAAGGGTTCCGTACATTACTAAATTTTTAACAATGTATTTTTTATATGTGAAACGCGAGTGAATTGCCTTTAAAAAAGCCGTAGGGGTCGGATCAAAAACGAAGTAATTAGTCCGACTCACGCTTGAATACATATTTCTAATAGGTTTTCCTGTTATTTATAGGTTAAGACCTATTTTATGTATTTTTTTCAATATTGTAGACTCAGTAGTTTCAGCGATAAAGGGGGGGGGGGGGTGGTAATTGTTTGCCTATTTTCTTGAATTACTTCTAAACTGTTTATTGTAAAATTATAAAAAAAAATATTTGAATTTCTCACATTGAGCTCTTTCATTTGATATGTAACACAATATAGTTTGAAAAACTTTAATTTTTTGAGTTTCTCATTTACCCCCCAAAAGTGGCCCCCATATTTAAAATTCATTTGTTTACGTTACATGTACGTCTTTGGGTCTCAAACTTACATATGTGTACCAAATTTCAACTTAATTGGTCCAGTAGTTTCGGAGAAAATAGGCTGTGACAGATGGACAGACAGACAGACAGACAGACGCACGAGTGATCCTATAAGGGTTCCGCTTATTCCTTTTGAGGTACGGAACCCTAAAAACAATAATAGCTGCCTACTTACTAAAAAGAATATACATATGAAAATTCGTAGTAAACGCCACACTTGCAATAAAAACCAAGCATTAAAGCAAACTCGTCAAAGCTCATCTTTTTACCTCAGCAAGACCGTATTTTAGGAGTAAGAAATCTCATAAATTATGCTGGGCGTCCGTTTAGTAGTGCCTCCGTTCTCGGTGAATAGGTGAGTTTCCCCGCTGGACAGGACTGTTGGTTAAGATAACAATAGACTTTAAGAACGTAGCCATTAATAATAATTCTTACCTGCTCTCTTGACTATTGCAACCTCGGATGCTAAAATCGCTTCATACTTAGTTACATAAAAGAAAAATACTACAAGTTTTTTCCAGATAGCTTGAGAGGAATCTTATAAAATAACTATATTTACGCTTTAATTAGTTAAAGTAATAACAGCAAGTAAAACCATATAAAACACAAGCTGGGTTTCTTCGCTCAAAGGAGAACGGCCATTAGTTTAATGTAAATAATAATGAAAGGAAATTTTAATTAAAGGCATTGTTCAGTCTTCCATTGGAGAACCCATCCACTTATTTCCTTCGAAGTCATAATACCTATATCTCGAAATTTTCATGCTGATAATAGGAAAGATATTTTCTCATAACGTTTAGGGTGCAAGAAAGTGCGGAACGATAAAAAGAATCGGTGTCGAGTAACAACAAATGGTGGAATCGCAATATTATTGAGTCGGCGAAGAAAGTTCGCGCGACACATGCTCGTGATGAGAGCGAGCCCGCAAAACTACCGCCAAATGTTCGATTAACTTTTTGTCGTACGCGTACGGAGCCTTTAATAGTGTACTCGTACTTAATAGAAATATGAAGCTTTTTGTTTGATGTTAACGGGTTTACAGTAGAGATGCAACGGATAGTTGTTTGGCCGGATACCGGATACCGGATATTCGGCCTGACCATCGGCCGATATCCGGTGTCCGGCCCCCGAATATTCGGCCAGCGGAACTATACCTATATTTCGGTTTTTCAGGTGCGCATTCTGCAGGTTTGACCTGTTTCCTAGTGAACGTTCGCGCGGACAGATTTCTAGGTTCGAAATGAGTGCGCGCTCAGACTAATAACGCATAGACAGATAGTCCCCATACGGCTACCTGCCAAAAGTGAAGCCGAAACACGATCGATGTGTGCGTGGGAGGCTCGTGTTTTACGCTCAGCAACACACACACATATCCAAAAACGTGTTGCCAGTATATAGATATTTCCCTCAAAGCGGGGATTTAACAATATCCTTAACATTTGGTTTTTAATAATTTGTGTGTAGATTTAATAGCAAAAGCTTAAATGTTTATTTAAGAATTTTTTGCATTAGAGTCCTTTGTGAAATAAGGTTTAAATAAAAAAATTGGTACATTTTTACAATTTTTTATTTAAAATGTGCATGAAATGACTACATAATTTGAAATAAAAAATTGAAATATTTAAAAATATATAATTTTTATATAATTATACAAGGAACTTCAATTAAGCGTATTCATTTTAGAATGTAAACGTCATGTCCCATTTTGAGGAAAAAATATTCACTACACTGGCAACATTTATAAGAAATGGCGGCTGACGAAACATTGGATTTTTGTAGTTACGATTACGTAAAAATATCAGATTAAACTCTATACTTACGCGTGAAATGTAATGTAAGTCGGTTTGTTTTTATGATATGATGCGTTGTGACACCCATTCAATGCACAAACAACCATTTTTCCTGTGTTTTTGATTTTTAAACGGGAGGTGTACACAAACCGACGTGACCTTGACAGGGCCGATCGAATACGGTGACACGAGTGCGACGTGACGTCGCACTTGAAATGGCTTCACTAGGGATGTACGAACACTCAATCTATGCCTTATACCTAAATCTATGAGTGCGCGTGCAAGTCAGTGGAATGTTTAAATTGTTTAAAAATAATAAACAAGTACGATTATGACCGTGTGTGTTCCTTAAATCCAATTTGTTTACTCCAAAATCAAGCAATGTTACTATCCGGTATCCGGCCGGATAGTAGGTCACTATCCGTAAAATAATGGCTGGGTAGGCCGGATACCGGATAGTAACCGAATATCCGGTGCATCTCTAGTTTACAGTAGACTGCTACCGGTACTGAGTTTGTATGGCGAGAACCGCAAATTCCTGTTTCCGGTACTGTATTTGTATAAAAAGGGTTGTTTGTAGTGTATGTTTACAGGTAGGTATCTAGAGAAATTATTAACTGTAAGTTCTCACGTCTACGTGCATAAATAGTTGCCCAACTAATTGACCGAAGCGAAGCGAAGGTCTACGTTTTGACTCGGGCATTTTGCTTTCGTATGTCCGGATGTTCTCCTCTACAGGTCGCAATTCTTAACCGATTCTCGTGAAATTTTGTGACCGAATTTTATGACTAAATAAAATTTTTTTGTCAATCCGGTTTTTGGAAATTTTTAAAAATGGCGGAGTCGTGATACCTGGCGCCTAAACAAATAGTCGTATCGATATCATAAGACTTTTTTCTTTTTGAGACATGTTTACAGAGTTAATAGCAAAAAATGCAGAAAAAAATTATCGCTGGTTTAGGCGGTATTTAGATATTTAATTTTAACTAATTTTAATTTGAGAAGGAGTAGCTAAATTTCGTCAACCCATCTAAGAACTATTTGGCTCAGTTTGTAAACGTTCGCTTTTTCTGTTTGCACAGAGGGTCTGGGTTCGATCCCCAGTAATTGTATGCTGGGATATTATAACTTTTTGTATTTTTTTACACATAAATTTCGTGTTGTTTTTCTTTAATTTACTATACACCGTGTTTTTATTGAATTCCGTTAACTTCGGGGTATAGTTAAGTACGTTTATAAGAACTAAATGGCATAGTTAATTTTCAAAAAAAAAATTTTTTTTTGTTTTCTTTTTTGTTTTTTTTTTGTTTAAAAAGTAATTAAATGTAGCATATAGCGTTGTTGTAACACGGGCATTACATTTAACTCAACCAAACAATTGAAATCTGTGACATATCAATGTCATTTCGTACATCAATCGACCGAGATTGTACTTAAGTTTAGTAGCAAATGTATGAACTCATTCTAAACACTAATCAATATGTAAGCCGGCCCTAAGGCAAGTGTACACGCTTGTAGAGGCCTTATAGTAAAAAAATAAATTATGGATTATCTCCGAAATGGACTTAATTAGAACATCGGTGTCTTTGAGAAAGTTACTTGATTTAAGCTCAGGAATGCACCCTTGAAATTAACGGAAATCAAAAAAAACACGGTGTATTTAAAGCTCTTAGCACCATGTTATTTCAAGCTCTGCTCGCGAGGTCTACAGCTCACAGAGCCACTAGTAATAAGTTATACCGGTATATGTTAAAAGTTATTAATCTTCTTCTAAACTTGTTTGTTTATTACAAATAAGTTTATGAAAAGGTCACTTAAAACTTATTTTAGGTAATTGGGTTGTTATACATGTATAGGTATAGCCCACGCCACACCCACGCCCATATGCCTACACTCTAAGGTTATTCTCTAAGCATGGAATTGAAGAGTTTACCAAACTAATAACGTAATTTAACGCAGAGTACTTATCATCGTCTAGTTAGTAGAAATACGATAGAAGACGTAAGTCAATCGTGCGATGCACTCATCTAAAAGCGTCATGCATGATACTCGATAGTTGATTCATCATTTTGACCTTTCTGCTCAAGCAGCTATTAATTCTACAATCAATGTGCCTCGCGCAATGCCATTTAAGAGTGGGTTAACGCAAAATTGTAGTTACTATATTGAATTTTAACAGGTTGTAGACACGAGCAAATACCATGAAAAAATTAACACAAAAACTTTACTAGATCATATTTGCAAAGGCAGACTCTGACCAAAACCTTACTTTAAAAGTAGACTTAATAGAAAAATATCACGAAAACATATGATATAATAAATACTAGTAAGTATATAGAGTTAGACCAAGAAAAGTCTGCAGCAATTTTGATAGCCCACGCAGTGCACGTGTTATTTTAAACGTCAAACTTATATGAAATTATGACTTATAAATAACACTTGCACTGCGTGGTCTATCCAAATTGCTGCAGACTTTTCTTGGTATAACTCTATAATAGCTAGGGATAGTAGTGATATAGCCAAGCGACGTCACTGGCAAAATTTTAAACAGAAGTATAATATCAACAGAGTAATTAAGGTAAGTCAAAACTCGCGCGATGGCCCTATCTTCCGACGCAAGTTTCACACAAGTGTGCCATATTTATCGTTCCCTTCTAATTTACTGGCTTTACGCCCAATCGGACAACTCTCGGCTCGATTCGGAAAATGAATTAGATTTCTACTAGACTTCAACAAGTTACGATACGGATAATTTAAAGATATTTGTAAGATAGATATGTCAAATTTGACGTTTTCGCGATTCTGGAGGTCCTCTTGAACGACTTCGACAAGTTAGTAGATCTAGTTGATCTCTAAATCGTCTCAAGATCTTGTGATTATCTCGAAATCCGAATAGCCTGTCTCTCTTTAAGTGGACGGCCTTGGGTCTCCTCCGCCCTCATAATTTAATTTATACCAAATAAATTTTAAGATTAAATCAACAAATATTACCAAATGAAATCTTATTGATTTAGCTGCGGAATGAGCGGAAGGCTCGGGCGGCTCGGCGGTTAATTTATCTCAGTGATACATAAAATGAACATTTCACTGGATCCGTAGGCCATTTATCTTATTCACTTTACACGAGCGTGACTCGGTCGAGTTTTACATTTTAATTTGGCCCGTGGTTTAATATGTCAGTGGGAGCGTTGAAACGCAACCATTTTTCATGGTGTCATTGTAATTAGATGGAATTTTAGCATAATAATCCTTCTGTCCTTTAGGACGGTTTAGATATTTATCTTTACTGTAATTAGTGCTATAAGTAAAATTAGAAAAGTTAAATATCTATACCGTCCTTTTGAGACCTGAGACTACATGTATTATTCTTTAAAGTGTTTTAAAATGAATGTTTTAGGTAATTAGGTATAATTAACAATTGAACATCTCCTATTTAAGCGAAAAGACGTGCAAGTTTTCACTGCATCGGGATTTATTTTAACTTTAATTTTTAAGTGTTTTCCGACCTCTCAGATGGATTAGAAAATAATTTGTCAAGTCAGGATCTGATGATGGCATCCAGGAGAAATCGAGGGAACTCTTTAGATATTATCATAGTTACACCTAATTATTTCGGTATTATTAATAGTATATTTAGTGGACGAAATATAATCTATATCACCGCTCATAAAACTTTATCTTTACGAATACAAAAAGAAAGAAGAGGTGTGTAGTGATTTGCTGCATTTAATCCACCCAGTGGGAATAACTAAGTATTTAGTTATGATAGTTTGTGTTTCTGGGATAATATCGACAAGTTAAGGTAAATTAAAAATTTTTTTCGACACAATACGTATTTACTTTGATATTAATATTTATTTTCTATTCTATAATAAATAATTTTTAATTCAACTAATAGGTTCATCACGTAGTACACATTATTCTCCAGTACAAAGCTATTCAATTTAAATAATTACATTTGCATAAGAGTTGGATTACTTTCGTGTTTCATTAAAGTTGCATTATTGGTATAATGAATTCCGTAATTATTCGTTCTCGTTTACATTTTAACTATTTTAAACGAAATCGATTGCAATTTCCGAACAGATTTAAGTAGAAAAGTTTATTTGACGCGATTCGGTGAACGCGTCATCCATGAAAGACCAATTTTCATATTAGATAGTTATAGAGAGATAAATAGTTGGTTGTCAAATGAAAACTTATTAAAATATCACATTCAAGAACTACACAGTGTTTCTAAATACATATATTAGGATTTGACAAATTAATCAAAATAATGTATAAAATTAAAATATTATAATATTTATAATGATTGTACAAAAAAACAGCCAGGACAATGTACAAATTACCTAAGCACAAAACAATTTTGACTGTTTTGTGCTAAAAGTGTACGGCATGCAATTAAATTTTTAAATAGAGTAGAAATTGTCAAATTAGACCATTTCCAAAAAACCCGCAGCAACATCTATAACTTTTATTCATGTTATGAAAGTTAATAAAACAGTAGGTATATACTCACATTTTGTTTTACCATAGGCTTACCAAACGAAAGCTTGTCGTTGCGGTCGAATATCTACACAATTATTAATTGTCAATGTGCGGGCACGATCAGTACTTTTAATTGAGAACCGCCACAAACTCTCTGCCAACGTTCTTTTGGCACGCCACTATCTCCGAGATTGTGCCCGGAATATCGCAAATACATTATCCGGGGAAATCTGATCAAATTGGAGAGCGAATGTGATGCGGGAAGTGATTTCGTTAACGTAAATCCGGATGTACGGAATCGCTGATACATCAACATTTTTGACGAAAAATCTATTCTAACAATATGCGATCATACGAGTAAAAGTTGTTGTATTATTTGGCACTTGGAATAACCGTATTGAACTTGGAATTTGTTGTGTAGGTAAGAATAGAGAAATTGAATAAGTATCCAAATGATTCTATGGTTGCCATGCGTGATGGTGCAGAATTGTCGAATGGGCGGGCACGATCAGCACTTTTAATCGAGTTTCTCTGTCAGCGTTCTTATGGTACGCCACTCTCTCTGCGCGATTAATTGAGTAAAATCTGATCAAGGATGAACCTAATGCAGTAATTTGTCAATAAAAAACATAAATCCGGTTTCCGGGTTTTTTTCCGGGATCACTTATAGGAAATTAGGTGACCTATACAGATCGATATAGGTAATAGTACCGTACCCAAACTATGTCAGAGAGAACATAATTACTCCGACCTTTGAATGATAATTGAGAGTTCGGATAATAAATAATAATCGGTTTTTTTAAACTCTACCTATGTTATTTAATATCAGATTTTTTTTTATCTCTATGTAACTTAGTAATACATAATATGTATGTTTAATTCTAAAGATAAGTGTGTAATATAATGAGTGTACCTACTAATTTTATGATACTAACAACATATGTACCTATTAACAGTATAAGTGCCTTGGCTGGAGCTGTAAACTTATACTTAGTGTTTACCTGAATAAATAATAAAGAATAAAGAATAGAGAACCTACTGACTAATGATCACAATACAGGTTCCGATAAAAAATAATTTACGTAATTTTTACTGCAATCGTATGAAAGGAAATCGGCTAAGGGTAAGTAAGATTCCGACTAAGACTGCACCAGCGTTACTGTTGCAGTGTTGTACTGCGGCATTGCTGCCAGCAGCAATTACTGCATCCGAATACCAACTGTGTATGTTTTTAGTTATAGTTTTGCAAAACCCTAACAGGGTCTCATGTTGCGTCTTAATTTTGTAAATATCACCTGTATTTATTTGTACCAACATGAACGTAATAAAGATATTCATCATCAGGCCTTTAACATCTTCACAGATGATTTATGCGTCTGTAAGCGAGGAACATCGTCTCTCGTGGCTGTATGAGTATAAGCCAATGCAGGACCGGCATTTGCGACCGCATTTGTGGCAGCTGAAGCAGGGAGCCATGTCGGCATCATCAGGATAAAGATATTAACACTGAAACAGTCTGAATCCGAATACTACGTTAACATTTCCAGGTTCTACAGGGACATATATAGACAAGGAATAGACATACCGGGTGTGGCCTGTAATATGAGCAAAAAATTAAACTGTAGGCTGTACTCCTCATACTGACCAACATTTGTTCAGCGACTTTTAAAAATAACTTGAAGTTTGATTTTTAATACACTTTGAAGTTTATTCTAAGACGCAATGTTTTGCAAATTTTGTTATGTTTAAGGCGTGACAGGCAACGTCAATCACAATGATATGGCGTGGCGATGGCGTCCATTGAAGATATTATTTATTTTGTATGAAAAATAAGGACTCTAATGACTTCATAATTTTTAAAAGTTGTTGAAAAGTGTCACCGTTTAAGGAGTACAATCTATGTTTTAATTATTTGCTCTTGTTACAGGCCACACCCGGTATATCACTTAAAAAATATACTATAATAGCGTCACATAGCACTCGAATAGCACGGTTGCAATACAAATCGCGTCGGATGTCATATCTATTGAGATACCTATATTGTTTGAAAGAACCCATCGAAATGATTAAAAACTTTCCTTTTACATTAACGTCAAAGGCAAATACCGGGTCCTCTCGAGCGGAAAACGATGTCTCGAAATCACTGTTTATTCACCAGAAAACACAGGGAAAAATTTGACAAACAAAACCTTACCTTCCGGGAACCTTTGATAGGTCCGACGTAATGTTAATTTAAGTAGATCGTTTTCAGCCGAGTGCAAAAAAGGACTCGAATTGTAATCAAGTTCAGTATTTTTTTCATGTATAACGAAAGATGCCATTTATACTCGTGAATATTTTTTACAGTTAAATTTGTTGCATATTGCTCGATCAAAATACGTTTTACGACTTTTATGCAATAATAATAAATACTCGCACCTACAACTCTAGGCGTATTGCATTTGCCGCTCAATATTTCATTTAAAATAATGATGACAAGGAAATATAATGAAATAATGATCAACAAAATATATTACTTTTTGGATTTACTATGTAGTTTTAACCATTAATAAAACGATAAGTACATATTTACCAAATAGTAATTACACAATAACACGAAACTCACTCATCCAAAATTTTGCCTTTGTGACGTAGCATTTTAATTAATTGCGCAACTCATAGTTGAAATGTGTAAAAAAATTATTTAATACGATTATGTAGGTAGTAAGTGTACCAATTTCCCATCTACACAGCAAAGCTTTAAGTTATTTAGCAGAGTAGATGCACATTTTTCCATAATAAACAAATCACTATGCATTGGCCGAAATAAAGAAGGGATAATTTACAAGCAGTGCTCTTTGATCTTCATTGTAAAATTCTTCATTCTTAAATTTTTAAGTAGTTTTGCCTAATTCGCTTTTATGTTACGAAATGTACTAAGCATAGCGTTGTCTCGCTCAAACAACATCGGAGCGACGTGCGAATCGGATGCAGTGTGCCATGGCCAATGTGTTTTATTTTTCGTCGTATTATGTTGGCAATAAGAAGTAGAATCAACCAATCAATCACCAATGGTCGTACCAATGAGTTTATCGGAACTTATGTACGAAATATCTTTTGATACCTATTTACCAGTCACTTTTCGGTGAAGGAAAACATCGTGAGATAACCGGACTAATCCCAAGTATCCCAACAAGGCCTAGTTTCCCCTCTGGGTTGGAAGGTCAGTTGGCAGTCGCTTTCGTAAAAACTAGTGCCTACGCCAATTCTAAGTAGGTACCTACAACAATTATTCAGTAGGTATTCATTTTACAACGTCATTGTATTTTTTTAACAAAACCAAAGGAAAAATATTTCGTAATATATTATTCTAGTTCCTATTACAGGGGAAGCACTCAATTGTATATAAATAACTAAATATGTACGTGATATTGTGTTTTAACAAACACAATCTCTATTGTTTGTTTTACTTTGCGGAAGCAAAACAACAAAGGTTAAGTAAACAAATACATTCTCTCTACATATTAAAGGGTGCGGACTATTCGTCGAATATTTACCTACTGACCCTATCAACAATTGTTTTAAAAGATTTAGAGGCCATAAGCCCCATTCAAACTTTAAAAATCTTAACTGTATTTGATATTGATTTGACATTACTCTCAGTACATCTCGCGCTCACAAATACATACTCAATCGAGTTGCACTACGAGCAACGTACCATAATAACAAATCCAGTTGAGGTTTTTAGAGTTAGAACGGAGCTCTATATCTCAAAATTTACTGATATTGTTATTCCTCCACGTCCCGAGCTTTAATTGAGTTAGCTTTGTGGCAAACATGTTGACTACATCGTATAGACTCCGCATCATAGTGAATCCTACACCTATTAAGGGTTGGCTACTGTGACACGGCTGGAGTTACTAGTGGTAAACATACGTATTTTAAACAAAAAAATACTGGACAACATCTGTAAATTACACTATTACATCACGTTTTGAAACCGTGCACGTCAGAATTCGACTACAAAAAAAAATATATCTCTTATTACCAAAAAAGAGAACAGAAAAAAGTCTATTTAACCAAATGACAGTCAGAATTACAATAAAGGCAATATTTAAAAGAAATTGTGGCACATATATGCTAACTTACCTAATTTACTAGCTACGCTTTTATAAATAGTAAATTAATTTTAATATCTACCCAATGTGTGGTAACCAGGAAACGTCTTATATGCTACGTCTAGCAGGTGAGTGATCAATGCAAACATGTCAATTCATCGGATAAGGGTTTCGTTACAATTAATTAAATTTTCCCGTTGCTGCAGTGTGCTGTGTCCGGTCCACGTGTTAGTAAGGGAACGTGGGTTGAAACCAGGAAGCGGGTAAAACTAGATAACTCTTTCATTAACATTCTATCTTTGACTCGCTCTGGGAAGTTAAAAAACACATACGGAGGATGCTCAAAGTATACTTGCAAAAGCGGACCGTGGTGTCCTTCGTTCAACGGATGAGTTGCAGAATAGAGAAATAAAAGTGTTTGATCTAATTTTCTTACTATTTGCATCACGTATCAATTCAGTACCTGTTTGAGGATATGCATGCTAATGATTTACGTCAAAACAGTAGTGCCTGTAATGGTTTCCATTTTTGTTCCTCAATTTGGCGTAGAAGGTGACGGGGTGATATCGGATACATCTTTCAGTATTTTCATTTTAATTTTAGCAATGAAAATTCGCGAAAGTTACCTCAAGTAATACTACAAGCTTATAAGTATGGATGTATTTAAATATACATGTGTTGCTTTGCTAGAATTCAAAAGAGGCTCATAGAAATTTTGGTATCCGGTTTCACATGCATACGGATTTGTTAAATTGAAGTAAATGGTGATTCATCTCTTCAATGATTATTTGATCTTATTCAGTTTGTGTCAACTCAAAGTCAATTACGGACTGAGTTTGATATAATAATTATTAATCATGTGTGGTGTGGTACCTATAGTATAAAAAGTATGAAGATAAGAGAGGTGATAGTTTGTAACAGTGGGTCCGGCGTATCCGGGGTATCCGGTGCTATCCCACTATCCTCTACCTATATTTTTGTTTTGCCATACCTTCCCAAGTAGAATGTTACTTAATACTTTAACCTAATATGTAGGTACGTATCGAAACTATCGAATTGAACATTAAAAAAAAACTGACATAATTATCATCCGTTTTGAAAATTAAATAGTTAAAACTGGTTACCCTGATTTATTAAGTCTCAGTAATATCAATGCTACGGTGTACTTATCGGTGTCTTTTGTAAAACACGAGCCGAATAATATTTATTTATTCATCAATCGTCAACATCCTTAGCCTGGCGTGCCAATCCCATGACGGCTGGGCATTGCTTATCTTATCTTAGAATATGGTTTTTTAACTATAGTCAGATCAATGCGAATTAGAAACCTCGTACACACGTTTGAACTTCTTCGTAGATGTTACTTACCTATGCTGGTTTCTTATTCCTAATAACATATTTTCCTTTACCAACCGCTGGTACATATTAAATGACACTTCTTTAATAAGTTCCGGCAAACATATTGGTGCGAACCAAGGAATATTATGTATAAATTGGAACATATTTATTGCGTTTCTTTTATTCATATCTTATTAATATTTTTACCTTATTGCCCGAAAAACTGTATTATTTATAAGACAAACCCGTATTGCACACCAATATTCATAAAAAAGTATGGTGGAAAATTGATAATCGCGGCCATATACTCGTACTTTATCATGAAGTCTCATATTAACTAGTGGCTCTGTGAGCTGTAGACCTCGCGAGCAGAGCTTGAAATAACATGGTGCTAAGAGCTTTAAATACACCGTGTTTTTTTTGATTTCCGTTAATTTCAAGGGTGCATTCCTGAGCTTAAATCAAGTAACTTTCTCAAAGACACCGATGTTCTAATTAAGTCCATTTCGGAGATAATCCATAATTTATTTTTTTACTATAAGGCCTCTACAAGCGTGTACACTTGCCTTAGGGCCGGCTTACATATTGATTAGTGTTTAGAATGAGTTCATACATTTGCTACTAAACTTAAGTACAATCTCGGTCGATTGATGTACGAAATGACATTGATATGTCACAGATGTCAATTGTTTGGTTGAGTTAAATGTAATGCCCGTGTTACAACAACGCTATATGCTACATTTAATTACTTTTTAAACAAAAAAAAAACAAAAAAGAAAACAAAAAAAATTTTTTTTTTGAAAATTAACTATGCCATTTAGTTCTTATAAACGTACTTAACTATACCCCGAAGTTAACGGAATTCAATAAAAACACGGTGTATAGTAAATTAAAGAAAAACAATACGAAATTTATGTGTAAAAAAATACAAAAAGTTATAATATCCCAGCATACAATTACTGGGGATCGAACCCAGACCCTCTGTGCAAACAGAAAAAGCGAACGTTTACAAACTGAGCCAAATAGTTCTTAGATGGGTTGACGAAATTTAGCTACTCCTTCTCAAATTAAAATTAGTTAAAATTAAATATCTAAATACCGCCTAAACCAGCGATAATTTTTTTCTGCATTTTTTGCTATTAACTCTGTAAACATGTCTCAAAAAGAAAAAAGTCTTATGATATCGATACGACTATTTGTTTAGGCGCCAGGTATCACGACTCCGCCATTTTTAAAAATTTCCAAAAACCGGATTGACAAAAAAATTTTATTTAGTCATAAAATTCGGTCACAAAATTTCACGAGAATCGGTTAAGAATTGCGACCTGTAGAGGAGAACATCCGGACATACGAAAGCAAAATGCCCGAGTCAAAACGTAGACCTTCTCTTCGCTTCGGTCAATTATACGAAGACAAAATAAATAAACTGAAAACCTAATTAAGTTTACAAATAAAGTCCGTTGCTATCGCTAAGGACTAGCAATTGAGTTGAGTTTTCGTCGATAGGTATCTGGTTAGGACCAATTCAGTTGGAATACGAGTAAAAAAACAACCGCTGCCTGGCACACATTACTCTTCGCGAGCAGCTATGTCGTACACAAAGGGTGTCATTTGTTTGGGCGGTAATCGAATAGCGCATAAAAAATGATTCACGAACGAACGTGTGCGCCATACACGGCAGTGCCTTAATGTACGTAGGTACGTGATTGAGTTACGAGTTCTCTTACCCCGTCGAGATATAGACGCCGGTGTCCCTTTATTCATTAAAGGCTGGATGTACGCCCCGAACCGCGTTAACTCACGGGATTGCCTGCGTTTCAATTTACACGTTATGGCTAATTTACCCCTGCCTCCGACACGGCGGCGGTGTGAAATGTTCCCGCCAGCCATGCGACGACGTATACCTAAATAACTTTGCTACAACTTTGTAAGTAAATCGTTTTTCTCGGAAACTAGGCCACATACGTCATGTTAATAGCGCCCTTTAAGTTCGCAACTACCACTAATATTGCCTTAATAGTGTTAATACATGTGATGCTGTACATCATTGTCTGGGTGATGAATCTTAGCATAATATCGCTTTCAAACTGGCATTTATTACCGCTAGCGGGGCGAGTGGCTGCGACATTTGTCTAGGGTGGGAATCTAGTAAACTCGAAGTAATCTGCCATTTGTACCCGTCCGGAGCTTCCTTCTCTCGCAGGGAGACAAATTGTTCAAGTCGAAGAGACGGCTGGTTGACCTCAGACGCCTCTACTTATGCTGGTGTCAAAGTGATGCTCCCACGGGAGACGGAAACATCCCCTTAATACTCGACTGATTAGATTTTATCACCGAAGCGACAGTGATAACTTAGAATTGAGAATGTTTCGCTTATTGGCGATATATCTCGCGTTATTTGGGCTTATTATGCATTACGTTGCTTCATACGTTGAATCGGAAGCACAAAGCCGCGGAAAACAAAAAAGGTGAATGATTAATTTCCCTTAAAGCCGAGTAGCTTAACCGCCCCGCCATCGCGTCGGTTTTTTGTTTTGTTTTGTATGGGATCTTCGCTCAACTCGCTCTCAACATTCATTAAGCAGCCACAACATACATTGTTGGGTCCCAGCCGGGATTCCTCGTTCGCTACTGCAGCGTAAATCGCGGGAAGAAGACACACGGACTGCAGGTATTTCGCTAAGAATTAGACCGATTTACTTTCATGGTAAACAGTAAAGTTGGAATACAGCGATGAAGTTAAATATTTTTCATCACACTTGCTAGAAAAAGATTTTATTTCATGCAGGTGTACTGAAGGACAAAGGCCTATATTGATCCCGCGGGCGAGTTATGAATTGTGAAAAAAAGGCCCCGGCCACCTTAGCCTGTAGCGACTTGGACTGCAAAGCTTATGACCCTTGGGTCCTAATTCCAGTAAAGTCATTTATTTGTATGATGAGCACGGATTTGTTTATGACTTATGGATGTTTTCTTTGTATTTATGAACCAATCCATTTTCACTTTATTTATATGATGAACATCGGCTATCTGGAAATAATTAATGTATAATTTATTGGTAAGTATCCAATATTTTTAAAGGGCAGAAATATTGTAATGAACGGCTGAAAGGTACCACAAGTATTTTTAGAGTCATCATCATCCTGGCGTCAATCCCGGCTGTGCCCCCGCGCGGGGCGCGAGGACCCGGAGTCCGCCTAAGTCCGCTTTTAGAGTCAGCTACGAAAATTCATTTCTCGTTCGAAATAAGGGCCTGAAAGTTTATTTATCCCATAAATGAAAGTAAACGGTTGTGGGTTTGTTTATAAACAACAATACTAGGGCCGTATTCACACTAGCAGAAAATAGACAAAGCTAAGGCGACTTAACTAAAAAAAACGTAACTTTGCGGCCAAGTTTGTCAAGGGAAAGGTGTGATTGATGACACAAAAAGAATAAAAGTAGGCAGCGCCATGTAAAAAAAACATCATCCATCATGGAGCAATTACTTTTGGTTTGGTAGTCATAAAGATCGTGACTACTTTGAAAAAACTCTTCCTTGTTCTGTCAATCAAAAGAAAAATGTGGTAACTTGATGCATACACAGTTACTGCGTTTTAACTTTGAGTAGGTAGCAGTGCGAGATACGAGATTTTTTTTTTCAAAGTAGTGACGAGATGTATGCCTTGTAATACCTCAAATTAAAACTCATTTTGTATGTGCATAAGTACCTACCTACTCTTTGAAGCGTTAAATATATCATAATAAATATAAGCAAAAAACTTCTGTGAGACACTGAATAAAATAATTATATTCTTTGATTAAATATATTAAAACTGTAAACTGTTTTAGGTTCTGCGTCAGTGGTCAGTGTGGATAAACCTTTAGCGAATGACGTAGTGAGTGTTGTGTGAATCGTGGGTAGTTTTTCTCTTCCCCTACGGCCGCCGCCGTCGCTCGCGTCAAGCAAGCAGTCGCGTACCTAAAAGCTC
This sequence comes from Cydia splendana, assembly GCF_910591565.1. Lineage (NCBI taxonomy): Eukaryota > Metazoa > Arthropoda > Insecta > Lepidoptera > Tortricidae > Cydia > Cydia splendana. Next base: position 5,304,313 of record NC_085976.1, on the reverse strand, counting down.
TCCCGTTGAAACTTCTCGTTATGAAATTAAATTGAAATCTTCGATATTAATACATGAGTGACCCGTTTTAATATATTTTATAAGCAATACAAAATATGTTGTAAGCATATTTTTGTAATAACTTCCACGACAAAAATAACTACTAAATGCGTTGACCACTCAATATTTTAGCCCAAAACACTAACTATAAGCTATAAACATTTTTATGTTATTCCATAAACTCATAACCTATGGTAAGTCGGGCATAAACAACATTGTTGACGAGTGGATTGAATTATTCGAGCCAATCATGTTAAACGCGCAACTTGCTAGAACCGGCCAAGGTGGCGCGACGTTGATCGATGGCGCTCGCGTAGACGGCAAATTGTAAATTTTGCACAAATATTTACAAACTTACGGTTGCTTAAAGTACGACATATTACAATGTTGTTTATTCGCTTCAAAAAGTCTGGGATAAATGTTTTGACCTTTTTGTGTGACAAATTTACCTTTATAGTTCGTTTTTTTAGCATTAGAAAAAGACGATCTTGAGGTGTCTTAATTGAAAACGCTTTTTAAAAATCAGTAACTATGTATTACTTATGAAAGCAAAAGAATGTAAATAATCGTGTTTGATTCATAATTGTTACATATTTGCCGTGACCTATTTTTCAAAAGTGTTTTTCAATAAAAAGACACGTCAAGATTGTTTACCCTTTTTCTAATGCAAAAAAAACTATAATAAGTTTATTAATTGCTACAGTGGATTGCTATTTTAAAATATAGAAAAAGTGTATTAAGTTATCCAAAAAAGTTCACCATTGTGCCCAACTCACTGACATCAACAGAAATGAATACTTTATATCGGTATATAAATAAAGTGATTTCCGGTTATGGATTGTAGGTAACCTTACGACCGTCGACTTACGATGCTCACACCGAAGGTTGTTCATAAAAGCTTTTCCATAATTATTTATGCTCTGAAGAGTTTTATATGCGTGATAGTTCTTCAACAGAAGTTGCAAATATTCAATTATAATATCATAGTGCACGCTTTACGGGATCATTTGGATTTTATTGAAGAGTTTTCCGTTTGATTCTCGATAAAAATACGTAAATAGCATCGGAGCGCTCGTAAAAATGACATAATCGTCGCATAAAAGGAAAGGGTGCCAATAAAATCGTCCTTTTAACGAAAGATATTATTTACTGTTGCAATATCAAGGGCATTCGGCAGCTATAAACCTTTGAGGTGATTTTATTGCGAATGTTTTCAAACTGACCAGTTACCGCCAACGCGCCTTTGAGGGAAAAGTGTTGCCGAGGAAATTTGACTCATTACTTACCTAGTTTTTGTATTGTGGCCGCAAAAACTATGCCCGTAACGATTTTATGAACCGTGAATCTAACTGATGATGTTAAATGTAGTTTATGTGCCGACTCCCAACACATTTAAATGTGGCCGGAGCCTCACTCATAAACACGAAATCCATTTGAATTTGGAATACGCTCAGAATAACATTGCGTTTTCATCTGTATTGGCACTCGATCTCTTTATGGGGGGCCATCTCGCTTTCATCCCAGAATAAACACATTTTTATTCGGAACTCATGCTAATAAAATGGAAATTGGGCCCTTTCGGCTTAGGGTTTTGCAATTTTGAACAAATGTTCCCTATTGAATTTTGTTTGATTTCCTTAATTGCCGGTCATTGTTGCCTCCCGTAATTCGCGTTTAACGTTTCACGGTTTGTTTACCGCGTCTGTTTACAAACTTTTATTATCTTCCGTAGCCGCTGCTGGCTGGTGCCGATGCCGGGATCGGATTCCCAAACGAGATTAATTGCGTTTGGAGGACGCGACGGGAAACGACCGTTTATGACATTATGTGACTAATCAAGTAATCACAAAACAAAGGCTCTTTCATCCAAACAATTCATAAAAATGGGTTTTAGATCAGGTTCTTCATAATTACTTTTCACCTGCTTTTCCTAAATGTTGACATGTAGAAAGCATTACAAATTAAGTCCACCTGAGGGATAATAATTTATGAAATAAGTACGTACTTGTCATGATTTTCTTCTGTTAACTTTAATATGAAGCACAACTAACTGAAATGGTTCGAAAGGTAATTGTGAGGTGTTATTTTAGTTCTTGTGCTACTCGTTGTTTGGAATCAAGTCTACTTTGAATATTTTTAAGACTAGGTAGCTTACTAAATATATATAACAAACCAATTAAACTGAGTCAATACTTTAACCATAAGGTCAATGCGGCTAAATCTGTCTGCGGGAAATTACGTACACGAGCGTAAATCGAATAACGAATCCAGTTTTGAAATTCACTTCCGCCATTTGAATAACATTCATTCAAAAATTCTATTAGTATAGAAGTTCTTTCGTGTACTTGATGCTTGAGACATAATAAGCAAAGACATCTTTGCTCCCTCCCTAGTAAACACTGTACTTTAAGCAGTCAATATTTAAGTACTTATAAAATTTCGATGTTCCTATTTCGTCCCTATTTTACAAACAAATACAGTTAACAAATATAGTTACAAATTTCAAAACTCAATCGTAAAAATGTACATAACGTAGTGAAGGATAATGTTTATAACCGGCAAGCGGTGTTTATGACGTCGTTGATTTGTAGATCACAGAATTCTAGTATTATAAGTACCGCTAAATGTAAGCATGAAAATGCCTATAGTTCTATGAAGACAGATAATATAAGAGCTCATACGGACCGAGTTAAAACGCAAGTGAAGGCACTCGGGACTCGAGTCGAGCGTCCTCTGGCACCGAAGAGTCATTCACGAACCAAAGCAATCCCCAAACGGGATGGCATTTCGCAGATTGCGGCTCACGACTACCGCGTCCTACAAATTACGTTCAAGACGTACGCTACCCGCCATTTTCTGTTTCATAAATCTCCATTTGGCGCTACGGTTGTGAATAGCCTCGTTAGTCATAAATAACCGAACTGCGGTCGTTATCTCTCATTCAGCCCGTGAGGTGTGCGCCGCTTACACGAAAAAACCACCCCGACTTGCGAAACTTTTAATTTTTTGTGTTGTTTTCTTCAAGAACTTTCCTTTTAAGAAATGAGGAAAATATGCTCGGCGAACCGAATGAAAAATTATCTTTTTATATTTCAGGTGGCGCGTGCTACGTATTTTCATACATTTATAGGGAGTAATTTCATGCATTATTGAACGACTTCAATAAGGAAATAAATAAATTCCGATATTTGTACCATTTGAGGGCTGATATTCATATCGTACAGCAGAGGGGCGCAGGTATTTTTTAGATTTATTGGCCTCGCTGAGGCAGTGTGATTCAACCGATTTTTTTACGAGCTAAAAGCTTTTGGGTGTAAAACGTTAATGTCTGTGTATTTATCCTTTTTGCGGATTGCGCTTCGGAGGCAGAACCCGATCGCGAAGGCTATAAATTTTACCTGGAGTTTATGAGTGACGCAGGCTAAATATCGAGATTTATTGCCGAACCGCGTATGTGACGCGCTCTTGTTTAAAATATGCGAGTCTACACATACGGTGCCATTGAAGCGAGCTTACACAAGTACAGAACCATGAGAATTGCTATGCTAAATGGTAGAGTGCTCCACTTAACCATTCGCGGCTCCTGTATGTTCTATATAAATCAATTTAGTTTGGATTCCACTTTGACTAAACTAGTTTGTGGGTTTTTATTCTATAAAAAAACATCATTTTTTTAATTGCCCGCTAAGAACACCTCAAGTTAAGTTGCGAATTACCTTTTAGCACGTGTATTGTACAATGTTATAGAGTACAAATGGCCCTTTAAATTTTCGACATAGGCACGTATTGTGCTAATTACCGCACTAGGGCGGTAAAGTAGCACCATATGTACTGACTTATAATAATGTATATATATATAATATTGTACATCCTTTACAACGTCTTAAATTTCATAACAATGGAGTACCGTAAAGTCGGGTTACTGTAGCCCTGGAGGGTAACTTTGGCCATTGAGATTTACTCGGTCCAGTTTATATTATTGCACTACAATTATGGAAATATGACATGAGGTTGGTTTTAGCTAACCTTTGACTTTTTATATTTTTTATTAGACCCTTTTAAATGAGGTTTCATGAGGGTCAAAGTTACCCTCCATTGGGTCAAAGAAACCCGAGTTTACGGTACCCAATCGACCGAGTTTTATTCTAGTTCTTAGTTAGGCACTTTAAGTGTCCTTTATTGTGCGCGCTCAAAAGTTGGTCCTGAAAACACTGAAACGTCGATGGGAAGCGTCCCGCTTTCGGCGCAACTCGGTTTTTGTTATCACTCCAAAACTCTTCGGGCTCCGCAAATTAAGTACCTAATTGTAAATTTCAAAGTCGTCTTATACACGCTCAGTTACTCACACGACTTGGCTTGTACGTCTCCCGACGGAGTTTGATGTTAGTAATTAGCTTTTCGTAATATGGTAATTTTATTAATCCCCATGACGCTACTCCCGTAATTTAAGCTCATGCAGGCCAATTAATTAGCTACATTTTTAATGGAACTGATGCTACATTAATGGCAGCATACAGCTAGACTTGTTAAATTTTAAATTGAGTTTCACAAATTTAATTATGAACTAGCGACGAACGCGAGGGATTTATTTTGTGTTCGCGTGAATTTTAAATAATGGACGAGTTGAATACAAGAAGGTGCCCGGGGCAGCCGTCGCCGTCGCCTCGTCGCGAAGATGTTGGCTCGCGGCGTCCTTCCTTACAACCTTTGTTCTCTTTAACAAACATGGTCTTTGGCACGGCATTCTTTTTACTTAATGTTTTCCACTTTACTATTTTGTAGTAGACCAAACCGGGGTCATTTGAATATCTAATTTACCACATCAACGATAAAACACAATACAATTACTCTTTATTTCACACCTCAATAAAAACAATACAGAAAGAAAATAGCAACAGAAGTAGAGATAAACAACAAGCGGTCTTCTCGCTAAAAAGCACTTCCAGACAGCCTTAGGATAGGTAGACTTATGTATGTTTGTAATGTATTTTATCCATCGTGAATTTCATCATTATTCCTGGCAATCAGAGATATGTTAACCTCCTCTTCATTTCACTATTAATAGTGATAGAGCTTACTAGAAATTGATTAACAAACTCTGTAACCAAATCTCTTCTAATAAATGAAGGGATTATTAGGTACTAATCGTATACTGAAATCTCTTATGAGCCGGCCTGTAGCATGCAGGTAAAATTAACTCATTCGGTTCTGTAAACACCGAACTCGAGCCACATCCATTTACCATTCGCAAATGGGAATGAAAATCGGCTTCCACTGTATTTAACCTTATTAGGCGGCGGTGCTATTCTGTAAATCAAATTGAAATTGCTATCTGTTTTGTTTTATTCGATTGCAGATATATATCTAATTAATGGTACAACTTTATATAAGTACTTACCAACCTGACCTTTAGAAACCGGTCGAATGCGAGCCGAATTCACACATTTGAGGGTTTACGTACCATCCATCACATATTTTATGCTAAAGTTTATTTATTAATTTATTTATTCCGAAATTAATGCAAAACTTACGCCTTACAGTACTAAGTGGAAAGCCTTTGGTGGCTTTGGTACGATACGGCCTTAATAGCATAACGACCTAGCCACGACGCCTTAGCCGAAGGCAGTCGCGCAATGTCGTGGCCAGGCCTTAATGTACGCTGCTCTGCAGCAGAGCAATGTGCATTATGCCGCTGCTGTTGGCCAGCGATCGATCCATTGTCACTAATCAATCCACTACACTCAAGAAACTGAAACAACCCCTGCATCTCCCTCGCACCTCGCGTTCAAAACTTATTGGAATTTTAAATTAGAAATCTGCTGTTGCCAAGTATTATTATCATTATATGAAGCCAACAAATATACAAATAAAAAAATCTCAATAAACCACGTTTCTCCTGAGACAGCCAGAACAATAGGCACGTTTTTCCGATATGAAATTCAACCAAAAATACCTTTGAATCAAATTGTTTCCAACTAACCCAGTTTCCGTATTGATAAAGTTACAAATACACACACACTTTTTGATGAATCACATCAACAAGAATTGTTTCCAACTATTATTTATTCCCAAAGCAGTCCAGAGCGTATTTATAATAATTTGTTTTAATTGTAATGGATGAGAATTAGGGTAGCGTTAGGAGACTGCGTTAGGATACTGCAAAACAGCAACATCGACTGTGAACATACAGTACGTACACCTTAAGCTCGAAAACGCGCATCTTAGGCACTAAGTTCCTTTTCGAACTCTCCTAATTTATCTCATTAAACTTATTCACTCACAATATATAATCTCTTCTTCAGTCGTCTTTGTATAGCTTTCTAATCACAAAATTACCTATGTAAGTCTAGTTTATCTGAGTAAACAAATGTAACTGGTTATTGAAGTCGATTAATATAGTTACATGATAGTTCATAAACCTCTGCGTAAAAGAAAATTATTTTAGCTTTTGGTAATATTTGATTATACGAGTAAGTTTCATTTTATGGACTGAATGTGGAAATTTACACAACTTGGTGTTAAAAAGTTAAGTAGTCAGTTTTCTTTTAGTTTGAATTCCAATCCTGTTTATATTACATTACCTACAAGTATTAGCTTTTTAGTCGCCAACCTCGATTTCCTACAACCAACTACAACTATGTAAGTGGTGTACTGACGTGCCCAAAATGCGCTGGAGTGTTTAGCAAGAAGATAGGGTGCGTGAGCCACCAGAGGGTGGATCAGCTACACACTACTAATAACGCAAATAAAAAAATCCTACTCCAGACCACACAGTCGCAGTGGCCGAAATCGGTCAGGAGCATCATCATCATTATCATTAATTTATTGTTTGTCTGTGATGTTTTCTAGAGTAAACTTGTTTTAGTTGTTTATAGGTAGGTACCTACCATAACGCACGACATAGGGGTGTAAGAATGTATCAACCAGTAACCCACCAATATTAAATAAACATTTATTTTTGAAATTAGCGTTTGTATTCGAGAGTGCATTGGAATCGGTTGCGTTTTGCGCTCTTTGATCAACATTGTGCAGCAGATTTTGTTTCTCTTCTTTCAAAATTAACATTATCTAGTTGCGGTCTTTGTTTACTATCTCGCCATTTGTGTAGAATGAACGTGTTAAGCTCCAAAAACATAAAACTTTATTATAATGGTTATTCAAAATGTAAGGAAATAGAAAATCGATACGACGTTGGTTTTCAGGAGATATTAGTTCCACGGAGAATTGATATTTTATAATGTACCTACATAAAACATTTATCCACTCTCGTCGTCGATAAAGTAGTGACAAGAGATACCTACAAAGACCAAAGAAAAAATACGTAGATAGTATGAAGATATAATGGCTTTATCAAACTGCACAACGGGACTTAATCGCGTATTTAAGTTTTAAGATTTACCTCCGACGTTTCGAGGACGGCGTTGACCCCGTGGTCTCGGAGCAGACTCAAAAATAATAATTTGATAATGTTTAATAATCGTAAAAGTTTAAATCAGAGTTTTATAATGGCTTTGTTAATCAAAATCTGAAAAAATGTGAAATTAACTCTCACGTCTTTAACTGATAGATAAGACCGTGTGAAATTTACTTCTAATTTAGAGTTTCATCTATACGATGGAACACACGAAATAAAAATGTCAACTGACATGACTACCGCTAAAATCTTGACCCTTCGTCCTGGCTTTGTTCTTTTATATACCTACACGTACTCAAGTTCCGTACACATATCCTACTTACACATGATTTTTTGCAATATTCTGTTATTTGCCGGGCCCTAACGAAAATTTCCGGTAACCTTTCCTGTGGGAATTCCAGGAATTGGAGCACATCACTAGCCATTGCCGGCGATAATCCGTATCCTCTCCCAGCGCAATGTGGAAGAACAAGATACCCGTTTTATTTCAACAAATGCTATTATCGAGAGCTACGTCAGATAGAATAAATAATGGAACTACTTATTTGCGCAAGCGTGTTATTGAACCATTTGGCTTAGAGGTTATTACAATATATTACAAAGACCAACTGTACAATGAATACTATATCTTTAAAAAAAACGCACAGGAGTAATAACGTCAAGAAATTCCACTTTATTAACAGAACTGATATTTGACAGGTAATTCGGTACAATCGCCATCCATACTCTTTACATTCAGAGTACTCGAAAATATCTAAGAGTTTTACAAACGTGTTGTTTTTTATTGCTACGGCAAAACAAACCTGCATACATCTGCGAAGAAATTCAAAGGTGTATGTGAAGTCCCCGATCCGCATTGGGCTAGCGTGAGGACTATAGCCCAAGCCCTCTCGCGCATGAGAGGAGGCCTGTGCCCAGCAGTGGGATGTATATAGGCTGAATTTATTATTATGGCAAAACATATAGCACGGTGCCAGAAAGTGACTGTGTCATGTGTGAAAAGCGAGACCAAAATATTCATCCTTGAAATGACTTCGACTTCGACTATTTTGGCAGCAGTCACAAAAGTTTTGCCCCTACTTATAAAAGAAGTTCCTTAATATCATTTTATAAGAACAAGCGATATTTGCATCACTATCAAGGGCCAAGTTGTCCTGTTTACTTGATGTCTGTTTTGTCCGGAACTATTTTCAAAAAGCGATGGATCATTGTCCGCACGGGTCGCATCCCGCAACTTTGTAAATATTTGTGCGGGATAACCCGTTCTTTCGGCACACTATCGATCACTGTCCGATGCAGAAGTTTAACAAAAATAGGGAGAAATATTCCCACTATTCGTTGAAAAATGTCAACAAGTTTGCGTTGGGAAAAATAAAAGGGGAACTGTGTTATAAAGGTAATTGGAGTTTTATAATCAAGCTTGAAATTGCGCCGTATGCTTTAGATATGTAATGTCTACTTGCAAGGGAGAAAGAGTTATGGTCAATTCACTGAAAGGTCACTGAACTTACAATTAGGTATGTCTATCTCCATGGATAGGATAATGGAGCTCCTGTTGTTTCATTCAACTTAAACGTCACGCAAAACCCAGTACAGATGTAGTGCAGAATTGTTTTCCATCGTATTTTCTTTGGAAACGTTCGTATTTGTCATGCTACTTCAGTCAACCTCAGTACTTTTCGTACCGAGACTGACTGAAATAGTAAGACACATTCGTACGTTTGCGCGAAAATACGATGGAAAATAATTATGCACTACATCTGTGAATAAGTAAATAAAATGAATGTGTGAGCACGTCATTATTTGAATAATTTACATAATTTCAAAACGTCAAATATGCCAAGCAATAAAATAATTCTCGTTGTATAGTCGTTTCTTAATCATAGCTAATGAGAAAAGTGGAAATGTACACACACGTGACAGATCATAATTTAATTAGTTGACTGTGCATTATATAATTGGGTTACGCCTAACCGAATTAAGCGTGAAACAGATCGCCTAAGTAATTACAGCAACTTGATTTAAATGAGACTTTGTGCAGACAAACTCAATTATTTAGCTACAAAGACACTCGAAAGTTGTTTTTTACAACTTGTAAAATGCTAAAGACAGAAATTTGTTACAAAGTAACGATTCGGTACCTTACATCATTTAGAAATAAACATTTCTACGCGGAAAACCAGTAAAGATGTTTGGCTGATGTCCAGCACACCTAAATCACAAATGTATGGGTGACCAAAACCACTCGAAAAAATTAAAAACTAAGTATAATATAAAGTTCCAAAGTCTTTGAGGTCTTTGAGGTTTACAAGGCAAGTTTATTGACGTTCATGTACTTACTTGTGGTAAAAATTATAGCCAGCTATGTATTACAATCACGTACATACAGGGTGGCCAAAATTAAGTGCATTTCCGTTGCCAGGGAGGTTTTGGGATTAATTAAAAATTTTTGGCTGTTTCATACATTTTGGCTGATCCTTTTTCTATGGGAGGGGAGGGTAAATATATTATTTGCGATTTCGGGGTTGGTCCCATAGTAAAAGTTGCTCAATATAATCCAAAAACCTCCCTGGCAACTGGAATGCACTTATTTTTTGGCCACCGTGTATACAAAATGTTTATTACAGTACCCTAATTAGATTTTATTGTTGGTTTTGCATCAGATTAATACGTTAATTGTGTTAAGTTGGCTGGATGAACTCGCGCGTTCATCCAGCCAACTTGATGTCACTCTTCATAACTGCCCGTGAGGCAGTCTAATTCCATTTCATAGTCAAATGCGCTGCCGTCTGCCGTGACCGGAGATAGTTTTCATCTCGAAATTAACAAAAATACTATAACGGCGGAATCTGTACGTCAGTAGGTAGGTACCCGTAACATGAGTCACTGTGACAGTGTCAAAACTGACATATACCCAACCATATACCTACGCTAACGTCTATGCAATTAAACTGTTTAGACGACAGCGGCTTCACTCACTAGAATTTTTAGTCGCTATTGGCGACATGTTTCGGGCCCGTCGGGGGTCCTTCCTCAGGTTTGAGTGCTCGCGGCGGCGGCTGCACTTCGTGCACAAAAGTGCAAAGTTTAATTTCGATGGTCTACGTAATTTACTTTCTATACATCGAGGTCGCACTAAGTAAGGTACATTCAAGATAGCGTTTATGTCAGTTCCAAACTGGTGACAGCCACACAGTTGTGTTTTCATGTCTTACTTAGGTAGGTTCTGAACTTCATCATGTGAACAATTTACACGTGTTGCCAACAGCAGTGGATACGTTAAAAGAGTTCAAGTGTATAGTTATGATAATGATGCTTTTGACTTCATATGTGTGGTTTTAAAAGGCTTTGATTAAAAGTATCAATTATATTAGGAAATTTTCTATCATCTGCTTTGGCTCATTGTCAGACCAATTTCACCTAAGTAGATAATGAATTGATTGCTTAGCTAGGCAAGTGAATTAGGTTTCCCGAGTTTGTACTTTCTTTTCTATCATTACTTTTAGGATAAGCTCAAAGTCATCATACTAAATCTACCTTCTTTATTGCACAGCAAGCAAATTAGAGCCAAACCGGCGACAAAAAGGCTCATACAGAATTTGTTTTAAAATGATTTGAACAAAAAATAATTCAAGAGCGGCAGCGCCGTAGAATTGTGCCTCCTTTTTAGTACCAAAAATGTATTATAATAATTCCAGTGTCTAAGACAACAGCAAATTAATTAAACAACCTAATTTGAATAGAAATATCATTGCGAAATACCCAGATGTCTGCTGCAAGGCTAAAGTTATAATTATTTTATTGTATAACGGGCCGCATTGCGAAATGCACTCGCCTCGATGAGACGAGCATTGTTCTTTTAATGCAATTTACATGCATATAGGAAAATGAACTGCGGATAACGTATTGTCTGAAAAGTTGCCTGTTTTTCAGTTTTGTTTCGTTATATTGTGGTTATTCGTGTTATAATTTTGCCTTAAATGAGCCAATCTGGTAGTCAGAGGTCACTTACAAAGATTAATCGGTTCCTCTCTCTGCGGGCCTGACCACCGGCAGATTGGGCCCTGCCCCGCTGCTGGCGGCATCTTAGGTAATTTTTTTATAATATGTATTTTGACATTGGAAATGTCTTTTCGTTCGCTCCAGTATACGGTCAGATTTCACGAAAAAGTGCGATCCCCTTATATCTCGGAAAGTTGTGAAGATATGATATTAAAAAATAGGCTCAAAAGACGCGTAATCACGAAAGCTGTAAGGTACAAAAATAATTATTCGAGAAAGTCAAAAACAAAAAAAGTTATGGTCGAAATAGTGAAAATAAAATTCAATTTTTTCCGAATTTTTGATTTTGGTGCTCGATAATTTGGAAACGAAGAATGATATCAAAAATTTGAGAAAAACGGCTCTGGACAATTTAGTCAGCTACAATTTGAGCCTAAAACAAAGACGATCGGGTTAAGGGTTTGCCCTGTAGCCTAACCTTAAAATAGTCAAAAAGTCAGAACGACATTTTTCACAGGACATTTATGACTTCATGTTTCGCAGAGTTCGTTATCGGTGTTTGTTGTGAATTATCGGGATTATGACGGCAGAATAACACTTGCACTGCGTGGGCTTTCAAAATCGCTGCAGATTTTTCTTGGTCTAGCTCTATCTATCCTGTTTGAGACGGGCGTAGATAACGCACTATTCGACGATCTATGCATTATTGTGGTGGTGGAAATAGAAATAGAGATAGAGGCAGAGAGGGAGAGGGAGAGGGAGAGGGAGAGGGAGAGGGAGAGGGAGAGGGAGAGGGAGAGGGAGAGGGAGAGGGAGAGGAGAGGGAGAGGGAGAGGGAGAGGGAGAGGGAGAGGGAGAGGGAGAGGGAGAGGGAGAGGGAGAGGGAGAGGGAGAGGGAGAGGGAGAGGGAGAGGGAGAGGGAGAGGGAGAGGGAGAGGGAGAGGGAGAGGGAGAGGGAGAGGGAGAGGGAGAGGGAGAGGGAGAGAGGGAGAGGGAGAGGGAGAGGGAGAGGGAGAGGGAGAGGGAGAGGAGAGGAGAGGGAGGGGAGAGGGAGAGGGAGAGGGAGAGGGAGAGGGGAGAGGGAGGGGAGAGGGAGAGGGAGAGGAGGGAGAGGGAGAGGGAGAGGGAGAGGGAGAGGGAGAGGGAGAGGGAGAGGGAGAGGGAGAGGGAGAGGGAGAGGGAGAGGGAGAGGGAGAGGGAGAGGGGAGAGGGAGAGGGAGAGGGAGAGGGAGAGGGAGAGGGAGAGGGAGAGGGAGAGGAGAGGGAGAGGGAGAGGGAGAGGGAGAGGGAGAGGGAGAGGGAGAGGGAGAGGGAGAGGGAGAGGGAGAGGGAGAGGGAGAGGGAGAGGGAGAGGGAGAGGGAGAGGGAGAGGGAGAGGGAGAGGGAGAGGGAGAGGGAGAGGAGAGGGAGAGGGAGAGGGAGAGGGAGAGGGAGAGGGAGAGGGAGAGGGAGAGGGAGAGGAGAGGGAGAGGGAGAGGGAGAGGGAGAGGGAGAGGGAGAGGGAGAGGGAGAGGGAGAGGGAGAGGGAGAGGGAGAGGGAGAGGGAGGGAGGGAGAGGGAGAGGGAGAGGGAGAGGGAGAGGGAGAGGGAGAGGGAGAGGGAGAGGGAGAGGGAGGGGAGAGGGAGAGGGAGAGGGAGAGGGAGAGGGAGAGGGAGAGGGAGAGGGAGAGGGAGAGGGAGAGGGAGAGGGAGAGGGAGAGGGAGAGGGAGAGGGAGAGGGAGAGGGAGAGGGAGAGGGAGAGGGAGAGGGAGAGGGAGAGGGAGAGAAATACACAAAGAACACAAAATAAAAACTTATACAGAGAAACATAAAAAAGAAAAAGTGCCACGAAATGGTCTCACCTCAGCATGTTGCTGGCGGCTGCTAGCAGATAGCTGATGCTGAACCCTGGCAGTACCTAGTGGAGCTCGGGTTTAATACAACATAAACACACGCTGTTTTGGTCATCGGACTCGTCTCGATGAGCACTTAGGAGAGTAGTACCCAAGATAGAGCTGATGCTGAACCCTGGTTGTACCTAGCGGAACTCAGGTTTGGTGCAACATAGGCACACGCTGTTTTGGACACCCGATTCGTCATGATGAGCACATGGTAGAGCATTACCCAAGATAGCTGATGCTGAACCCTGGTAGTACCTATTGAAACTCAGGTTTGGTGCAACATAGACAAACGCTGTTATGGTCATCTCTCGTCGCGTCAAACTGCTGTCAAGAAAATTTCATATCTTGCAGCAAATGGGCCGCTGCCGATCACCACTTCTCGAGTTGACTACGGATTTGCCGTGTAATAATTTTCTTGTACTTTGAACATTAATATATCCTGCTTATTAATCGAAAAATTAAATATGTACCTATACTTATGCGCCACGGCGACAATTATTCAAACTTGGATACGCGTGTGGAAATTTTGCAATTTGTTTGTTCACATGCGTTATGTCCAGGATACTTGTGTTTGTCTAAGAATAAAATAATTATCATTCAACGTCGTAGTTTTATTTTGTAACTTTTTCCTTATCCAGACTTTCTCGTCGCTCAGCTACAATATTTTTTCGAATTCCGTAGATTCATTTCCAATGTGCTCGATAGTCGTGTGAGGCACGAAATCTGTGAATTTTTTATTGTTTATATGTAAAAAAAGTTACGTTAATGACGGGTTCAAAATATTACCATAATATGTTAATTGAAGTCATAAAAATAACGTAGACAAATTATTCAGTAGATGAATCTAGTCTAGACGCAAAGTAGGTAATTACTAACTAACTAAGTAATTAGTGTAATTACTAACATTGCGCAGATGAAATTGGACCATAAATGAATATGTATTGGATATCATACATAACTACATAAGTACAAACAGCAACACCCTTATCTGTCCATCGTTGGACCGTATGCCTTTTGTAATAAGGTTTACGAACTGTCAGTTAACAGTGTGGGCGTTTATTTTATATATGTTTTTACATTATATACCGGGTGAGTCCAAAACAGGAAAACAACTATGTGACGCCTTTGATCTATCTCCAGATAGGTAGCTACTAACAGTGGTAGGCAACACGAATAATACAAACGACAAATTAGTGCAGCACGTGGCAAGAGGGGCGATGAGCGAATGACTGGTATAAAATAAACCTGTTTGTTTTTGATGGACACAGAGCTATAACCGCGAAAATCGAAGTTCGCAAATTGCGGGCATTTTTCTCTGTCAGTCTTATTACGCCTTCATTAGAGTAAAAGAGAAAAATCCCCGCAATTTGCGAATTTCGGTTTTTGCGGTAGCCCCTCTGCTCATGTCCCGCTGCCGCGCTAAGCATTGACATCCGATATACTTCCGTTTCAAAAGTAACGGAACCGGAACAGAAACGGATGTGTAATACCAAACGGAAGTTCCGACTTAACGGAAACGGAGCTCCGTAACATCCCTGGTAGGTACAGTCAGGTGTAAAAATGTGGTTGCACTGCATACTCAAAACATAAATAAAACAATTGGTGTGTAAATGATACACTGATATAAACGCGAACTGTAGAGAAATATCACTATTTGTAAAACTATTTCGGAGTAGGAGATACTTTTATCACATTTCTTTATTCGCTACTTTTTATGCTAACTGTACCAGTAACGTCTTAACAATTACCATTACGAAAAAATTGTTTACGATCGTCTACAATATACACATATACAAATCTTGGTAACTCGCTTTTTAGGGTTTCGTACCCAAAGGGTGAAAACGGGACCCTATTACTAAGACTCCGCTGTCCGTCTGTCTGTCTGTCATCTGTCTGTCGTCTGTCTGTCACCAGGTTGTATTTCATGAACCGTGATAGCTAGGCAGTTGAAATTTTCACAGATGATGTATTTTTGTGGCCGCTATAACAACAAATACTGAAAATAGAATAAAGTCACGTTTGTTGTATGGGATACAACAAACGTGATTTTTTTGCCGTTTTTTGCGTAATGGTACGGAACCCTTCGTACGCGAGAACGACTCGGGTTTTTTACACGGTTCTAAGGAAGTATCCTCGCTCAATACCTACTCCCAATAATAGCTTTCTTTAAGTATTTAGCGAACTCTAAATCAAAACGGCAACAGACTATAATATACGGCAATAAATAAAACATACATACATTTTGCATCATCCTAATAAACTGCAAATAGGATCTCCATCGAATGCCGCTGGCAATCTCGAAATTACGTGAAGCAGGGAAGGACAGAAAACATGATTATCGTTTTGATTTTATTCCCATTTTCCTCATTATTTCACCCCTCAATAGCCTCGTTACTGCAATCACTCGATCCAAAGATTCTGTTCTATTACTCATTAAAATGTCATATGTTCGTAAGTTTTCTGGTTGTTAAACGACTTTACCTAGCGTGAAATAGAGTTCAAATTTCATAATAATGGTACATATAGATGTGAGTTTGCGAAAGATAACGGCGTAGGAAATTTGTTGGGATAAACGCACGTCGCTGGTTGCTTGCAGACTACACGTAGGGAAACATCTTTTTCAATTGGCGTGCTCTTTCATCCAATTTTATATTTTTACATTTATTTTGTATGAAAATTGTTTAAAACCAACATAAATCGAGTTTGCTAGTTGCTTGAAGACAAAGAGAAGAAACGGATTGCACCTAATTAAACGTACTGAAGGCTTATTCACGAAGTAATCTTTTGTGTTATGAAATGTTTATGGATATGATGGTGTCAACATTGACATGCCTTTAACCAGAACGGCTAAGATGGCCGGTTCTTTATCATTTGTCACCATGCCGGTCACGTTCTAACAAGTATTAAAGTGCGAAAGTGACGCATTGCATGACAGGTGATAATAACGCGACCATGATGCCGCTGCAGTAGGGCTAATATGGTCGGTTTTTTATCATCTGTCATCATATCTGTCACGTTCTAACAAGTATATAAGTGCGAAAGTGACGCATGACATGACAAGTGATAAAAATACGACCATGATACCACCGCTGAAATGTTAATTAAGTAATTTTCTTGAAGTGTTTAAAAATTCTTACAGAATGAAGCTTATACTCGTAACTTCAACCGTTAACTCTGAAGTCACGACTAGTTTTAATTATAGTTACTGTCGTATTAAAAATGTTATTTTTACATACTAATAATGAGTACATTCCTAGGAGACGTCGCTGGCAAATTGCATTCTAGACTTAGATTAAAAACGGTCATTAAAGTTGGAATTCAGCGGAGCCTTCAAATTACATTCTTTGGAGGAAAATTTTTGCTGGCAGAAGATTTTAAAGCACAAATAATATTTTAAAGACGGCGAAATCTTATTGCCACATCTCATTACTAGTCCGGTATTCACTGAAAGTGAGACCGTCCCGGGGAATGATCAAAGCGTTGCGACTGCAGTTCTTCTGCAAATACAATTATGGCGCTCCGGGTAGAGTGACCACGTTTTTACGAAGCTGAAGGATATTGAAACCGTTCCGTTGCAGTTGTTGTTAACTTAGTTAAAACTTAGTTAATATACTTCAAACTAAATAGTAACACATAATTTGAGTCAAGTGATACTAGTAAGTAATATATAAAAAAATATATTAAGGTCTTAAACTAGTATCGGCGTTACAATTGTTACGTTTCAGTACCACAAAAGTAAATAAAAACATTCACCATCGGGCTGGAGCTTATATATCACCATAAAAATTTTATTAAGTTTAAATAAAGGTACATACCTACCCGATTCTCGCTTGATATAAATGGTTTCTATTTTTGTATGAAGAGGCCCAAATGTTTTATTCGATCAGCTTAGTAGGGTAGTAGTACTAAAAAGGTACCTAACCGCTCCCGCTCCTATCCGGTCCAGAGGCCAATACAAACTTACACTGTCGGCGCGATTCGGGAAATGAATTAGAGATTCACTAGATATGAAATAGTAAAGATAAGTGACGTTCCACGGCAAAGGTACCTTATGGCGGCTGGCACTTACGCTATTATTAACGGCGCTCCAATATTCAGCCGGGGCAATGGTACATTTTGCCGTAGAACGTCACATATCTTTATTATTTCATATCTAGTGAATCTCTAATTCAGTTCCCGAATCGCGCCGTGTGACATCAAAATTATGTCAGTGGCTCGCGCTAATACATGTACGGACAAGTACGAGCAAAATGCACGCGCGTCTGTCATTATTTAGATGTCACAAGTCACAATATAAGTTTAAAGTGGCCTCCAGGTTGATGTGAATCGCACATTAAGGATGACTCACGTTAGACCGGGCCGTGTCCGGGCCGGAGCTTCCGGTGCATCGTTTTCTATGGAAATCATCACTTGATCACCCTGTCATGTCATAGAAGAGCATTTCTTTTATTTTTTGCCATTTTTATATATTGTGACCTTTTTTTGCCACTTTTGTGTTATTTTTAGTCAGGATCGGGAGCCCTTTTCATCCTTATAGGAGAAAAAAAATGTCCTATAATTTCCATACATTTTTCATACTTTCCTTTTTGTTACCGACATACAAAGTATATGGGGATATGGTAATTGGTAACACAATAGGAAAAAACTCTGGGACATTTTTTTATCCCATCAGGATCGAAAGAGCTCCTGATTCTGAGTAGAAATAACACAAAAGTGGCAAAAAAGGTCACAATATATAAAAATGGCAAAAAATTAAAGAAACGCTCAGAAAAGTAAGTCCCGGAACCTCCTGCCCAAACACGGCCCGGTCTAACGTGAGTCATCCTTTATGCTGCAATCAGTTCAGTTTCAACCAAAGCTGTCTTCATTCAATACTTAACTATATTCACTTCTCATGTATAATGTAATGAGGTCCTTTTGGTACTCTACCATCAGTCGATACTCTTCAGCTTCACCGAAGCGTATTACGTCTACCCACTCTAATTTATATGTATTGGGGCCACCTCGCAAGGAGATTCTTGATATCAATAAAGGTACGATATCGCGTCAAGCGCTATTTCCTCTGATTACTCTCATAACGTCGTTTCTATCGTAGGGCTAGTTTTTTAAATTTGAACTTTATGTCCTAAACATAGTGTTTATTTTTGATGAAACCGTTTATTTCAGTATGCCTTTGTGAATGTTAAAAATTCGAACGTGTGACAAAGGCCAAGATAAAATGTGCCTATTGCTCGCAAGTTTTAAAAGCAATATTAATAAGTATAATTGGTACCATAGTGAAGAATATCTACTCGTGGATTGTAACTTAAGTATACATATATGTAAGGTAAGGATAAAAGGAATCAAAGTTACATCTGACATCTTTTATGTACCGGTGTTTGAGAGTAGTTTGTCAATATCAAAACACCACAGCGCACGCTACCCCACGTAGGACACTTCTATAGGTATCAAAGGATTGTTACTTTCCGCGCCGCACCGCTTCGCTTCCCGTTCGCATCATGTTCGCTAACGTGAGATGCCGTGTTCGATCTAGCCCAAGTAGCATTGCAAGCTGTATATAAGCTGTATTAAAGTTTATTTGTATACTATAAGCTGTACAGTTAGGCTGTACAAAGGCTGTATAAGCGCTTATACAGCCCTTATAAGTAAAAAAAGGGCCCAAATTATACAGCCTTTGGCGTTATTAGAGCTGTAGAGTAGCTATATAAGCAATACATAAGCTGCATAATAGCTGCATTACAGCTATATTTCGGTGTAACAGGAAACCTTAACACTACAGATAATCTCTTATAAGTACGATATAAGAATATAAGTTTTAAATGAGTTATAAGAAATAATTACAAGAGAATAATAATCATTTAAGAAACTAAAATGTCTTAATCTTGTTCATTCATAATATAGTAATGGCGACAATAAAGTGTTAAGTATAGTGGATGGTAAAAGTAAAAGAAAATATTATACAGGACTTGAATGGAATATTACATTATTGGTAAGTGCGGATTATTATTTATTGTGAACCTGTGTATCTTTTCTGGCAAAATATTTACGCGCCTGCAAAATAACAAAGAGAAACCATAAGGATTATATCAAAAATCGGTAAAGTTACTGTTTGTTTTTAAGGTTAGAGTATCAAAAATATTTATAAATATTAATTCTAAGGCTAAACAATTTATTTCAGCTGGTAATCATAACACGGCGTTAGTCTGCTAAATATTTGCAAGTATTTCTTTAATTATATTTACAAATACGTTTTTTTTTTATTGTAAAATGGCGACAATTTTTAAACAGCCTACAGGATAGTTGGAGAGCATTATAATCTTAGTAGCTGTACTGTGTAATAAATGGAGTGTCTTTTACAGCTTTTGTAATTAAAACAGCTTTATAATAGAATATTTGTATTCGTTTGGCTGTATTTCGGTTCTCCGTACATAAGTTATAATTCTCTTTAGAAATCCGTATAACAAATAAAAAACCTGTACTGTAACTGTCATATATTCCTTTAGTTTTATAATACACTTATTTTCAGAAATCATTACACTACTATACTTATACGAGTGTAAAATTACGCCAAAAGATTGTTATAAGCGACTCTATCAGTAATACAGAAAAAAGCTGTACTATAGCTGCCATTTATTCATTTGGTTTTATAATACCCTTACAGACAGAAGTTATACAACTACTATTCTTATAGGAGAGTAAGATTACGCCATAAGAAATAGCTTTAAAACGGGGTTGACAGATACATTTGTACAGCTACAAGTGCCAAGTGATACTACAATACAGCCTGTATACAGCTTTTACGATAAAATTAGCTTGTAGTGTTTCACAACACTTAATGTTTTAAAACGGAGTTGACAGATACTTTTGTACAGCTAAAAGTGCCAAGTGTTACTACAATAAAGCCTGTATACAGCTTTTACGATAGAATTAGTTTGTAGTCTCTCAAAACACTTTTAGTTTTATAGTAGATTTTTTATATTCTGATAAAGCACCCCATGCTTCCGCAGAAACCTTTATAATGATTTTATACAGCTTGAGCTGTATAATGTCTGTAAAGTACCTTTTATAAGCTTAAATCTTTTCTGACACTCTTATACGTCCCTTAAATCACTCTAAGTTCTCAATTGGCTGCTATATTGATGTTGCCGACACTTCCATGCTACTTGGGAGGTACCGTTAAAATATTCTGCATTTTTAAATTATTTCTGTAATTTAAAATTATTCTTGACTTCTACAGTTTTTAATCAAAAAAATTGTTTTTAACGGTGCAAGAATACACCTTGTAACCGGCTTGTAAGTCTTAATATAACACTTTGTGGGTTTCGCCGTGGCCGTAGGCGCTTGTTGAAACAATTTTATACCGGGTGTGGCCTGTAACATGAGCAAATAATAAAAACATAGATTGTACTCCTCAAACCGTGACACTTTTGTTCTACAACTTTTAAAAATTATGAAGTATTTAGACTCCCTATTTTTCATACAAAATAAATATTATCTTCAATGGACGCCATCGCCACGCCATATCATTGTGATTGACGTTGCTTGTCACGTCTTAAACATAACAAAATTCGCACTACATTGCGTCTTAGAATAAACTTTAAAGTGTATTAAAAATCAATAGCACAAGTTATTTTTATAAGTCGCTGAACAAACGTTGGTCAGTATGAGGAGTACAGCCTACAGTTAAATTTTTTGCTCATATTACAGGCCACACCCGGTATACGACTATTAAAGGTCGACAGGAAGCTCGATTCTCTACACATACACGTGTTTCTGTCTGGTAAGATAATTGCCCTTCTCAGTCGCAATACTACGAGTATTTGCAGGGTGTAATTTGGGATGATGACACTTGTTGAATGTTATACCTAGGTTACTAAAATCCAGTTTATTAATTAGAAAATAAGCAATGTATCACTATAAATTGGGCACTATTAAAGAATATAATGGAAATGATAAAACAATACAAGTCCTCGAAGTTTCAATTTTCATTTTCAAATTTTGTCGATGTAATTATGATATTATTTATAAAGCTAAATTCATAACGAGCTCAATAACAATTAAAAGAACACGCGCGCACCACAATACTATCCTGCTTACGATTGAAATTATCGTATATTACTGAAATGGCCCCAGCACTTACGTCCTTTGATATTGGGACGCACAATATTAAACACGCAGACACGATGATATCATTTAAATGTGGCAACATAAAATTCTGCGTTAACTTCAATTTCGAAATAATAAATTTACCCGCAGGAGCCATAAAAAGCATGCAAACTATAATAATAAATTACAATTTATCATAATGCGCTGAGTGATGATTATTCATTATTTTATTCACTAGAGACCGTTTCGAATTAAAATTATTGACGATCATGACTTTCATTATTCAACTCATTAGCAAAAAATATGTTCATCAATATAATTAAGGTCAACCGGGATAAAATGCGTCACTTGAGGTAAATGCGTCTTTTAAAGTTTTCTTCTAAATGGCACTAATAGGGAATATTAGGCAAAGCTCTGCGTAGATGGCACATACAGTAAATAAACCACACTGACACATCATACGTCACGTCAGTCACATGGCCTACCGCGAAACAAGAAAATCGAAATTTCGTTATGTAATATCTCTATCACTCTTGCATATTCGAGCGATAAAGAGGCAGATACTAAATTTCGATTTTCGCGTTTACTGGTAGGCCCTTGTTAACAAACCGCTTTGATGCATCAATGTCATATTTTATTGGCTGTGAAAACTTGTCAAAAAACAGTTTAAGGCACAGTATGTATAAGCTACGTCTATGAATTTACTGAGTCGGTAGTGCTGCACTCTGGCGGCAGAACATTGCAATAATATCCCCTATTGCAACTGTTCAAAGTGTGGTCACTGAACTTTTAATGCAGATGGCTATAATATAGTTATAATATGTTGCGTGTTGAAGATATTTACCACAAGAGACGCATTCATCCCGGTTGACCTTAAAATGTTTTGTTGTCTGGAGCGGAATTTGAAGCATTTATTCTGGCACATGATATGGGGTCATCCATTCATTACATCACACGTTTAGTGGGAGGGAGGAGGTCAAGAAAATGTGACATGTTGTGACGAGGGGGAGGGGGGAGTCACAAACTTTGTGATGTCACTTTAACTTCATCAGTAACCGAAAAGGAGATCGTCGATTTTGCGCCCGGAGGAAAAACCATCGTGTATATTGTACAGACTATTACAGTAAATATACGGATTTTATTACAGAAAAATATATAATCTTGGGTGTAAATGAAACGGTAATTAGAAATAGGTACATAGTAAAAAAAATATTAATTATTAACAAAAGATTTGCCGTTGTCAACATCTTTATTAGCATTAGCATAACGATTCGATTTGTCGATTTCGTTGAAAAAATGTGACGTCACTCCAGGGGGGATAGGTCAAAAAACCTTGAAATTCGTGTGATCTAATTAATTTATGACCCCTATCTGTTAGAATAGCTTTATTGTCGGTTCCCCTACGTTTCAAAGTTTTGTTTTTACACATTAAAGGAATAAGTAATTCCATTTTTAAATGCAAAATAAGTAAAAAATACTGAAAATACATGGCGTTATTGGAGACCATTTTAGACATACAATAAACATGCAGCGAGACGTTACCAATATCACACAAAAATGCGAATCATTTTTGCGCACGGACTACCTACCAGCTTTCACTGTTTACTTGTGTCTGGTGTTACTAAAATTCACTGGCACTACAGTAGGTATGCCGGCAACATCGACATCCTTCCGAGAAAGCCGACTAAGCACACTCCACCGCCGCCTGCGCGTCACAACGATTTGTGCCTTTTCGCTGCATCAACACTAACAGAATGCAATTACTCCTCAATACCTGAACAGGTTACATAGCTCTCGAAATTTTAACCTTATACCTCTTGTAGCAAGGTTCACTACAACGATAGAGGATTTCTGACGGCGGCCTTTGAGATCTGAGCACATTAATTAAAAGAGACGTGGGATTCTGATGCTATTTTGCCCGTACTTTTAGGAACTAGTTGTACCTATATAACTACACACTGCCTTTTATTGACTGAGCTGCTCGGTTTCAGTTAGGATCACTCCTTGAAATTAAATTTTACTATTGAGTTGGTCGGGTTGTTTAAAGTGAAAAAAAGAACAACTAAATCAAAGTACCTATGCTTTGGGGGTTAACGAATATTTTGCTTTGCTTTTTTTTATGTCCTACCAAATTCGCGATATACCTGCAGTAACAATTTATTGCACTGTACTCGTAATGTAAGGAAACAGGGAGTGGTTTTATTTAATGTAAATTAAAATACAGAACCTTAAAAAGGTCGTGTGTTTTATCAACAATCGTATAGAATTTTAATAAGATATTATTTAAAAAATATTTCAAGTTGTTTTCCTTAATTCTTATCCCCTAAAACCTCCCATTCAAGTGATACTCGTATTATGTATTCAGGGATAAACTTATCTGATCTTAGAAAGCCATCAGCTTTCTTTATTGTTTTATTTTGATTTAGGGTGGCAATTTTTTCTTTCTTCACAATTTATTTTTTATTTTGCACTATTAGCGCCACTTGCACCAGCCCACTAACCCTGGGGTTAACTGGTTAAACCGTTAACTCAGTGTCAAATTGTACTGGTAACAAGGTAACTCCAGGCTTAACCGGTTAACCCCGGGTTAGTGAACGGTGCAAGAGTGGCTTAAGGTTTTGATTGTTTTGAAGGTTAGCACTCATTGATTCTCGTATCAAAGTCACATTTTATCTTATTTTTTTGCAATGTGTCAGATTATGGGAATATAGCCCGATATGTCGCGGTAAGATTCTGATGTAGTGGCGCTACAAACAGCGTACACGTGGCAATAATTGCTTATATGATGTATAGTCAGGACCGGAATGAATCCGTGATAAAATTTTATAGAATGCAAAAACATTGGTGTTCACAGAGACGATGTAGTTGATAGTTTGTTGTTTCTATGGTTCCGTACCCAAAGGGTAAAACGGGACCCTATTACTAAGGCTCCGCTGTCCGTCCATGCGTCCGTCGGTCTGTCACCAGGCTGTATCTCACGAACCGTGATAGCTAGACAGTTGAAATTTTCACTGATGATGTATTTCTGTTGCCGCTATAACAACAAATACTAAAAAAGTGCGGAACCCTCGGTGGGCGAGTCCGACTCGCACTTGTCCGGTTTTTATTTTTTAATATCACTATCCCTAATATAACTATCGTTGCACAGTCCTGTTTCAAATGTCAATTTTAAAACATTCTATATTCTAAACTTACGTACAGAATAAAGATAGCCTCACGAGAAAACAGGTAAAATCAAAATAAATACAAATTTAACTATTTATCGTAGAATGCACACCGGCCATTGATAAAAGTTAAAACGTACCACTTGTTGCCACACTGAAAAACTAAAGGTAAAACAAGCCATTTCGCGACCGCTTGCAATTTTCACGCGTTTGTATGAAAACCAGCGTTGTTTTGCACCGAACCGTAAAGCGACCGCAGTTTTTCGGTTTATTTTGAGGTAAGCTTTCAATTTTGTACTGATTGAAACCATAGGTACACTATTTAAGGTCAGACCAAGCTAACTCTGGAAACCTAATCCAACAACCTCCACTTAATTTGAAAATGAAGTGGAATATTATATGTAAATAAATAATTATACGAACGTTAAGATATTAGCAGGTAACACCTTGGGTCCCTGGTTCACGCACGGCTAACCTCGAACGATCGACACGTTAACCCAATCATGCAATCAACCTTGTCCTGAATGGTCATTGGTTCCTGATTTTGGACAATCCTGTGATCTGGTTACGGGAAAGCCTGGCGGCCGATTTTGTTTTAACAAATTTATAAGGTAAGGTGGAGTAAGACGAACATAGTTTATTTTGCTCGGGACAAGACAAAGAGTATTAGGATTCCATACAAGTGTTTTAGAGCGTTTCTTTTATTTTTTGCCACTTTTGTGTTATTTCTAGTCAGGATTGCGAGCCCTTTTCATCCTTATAGGAGAAAAAAGTGTCCTAAAATTTCCATTGTTTGTTACCGCCATACAAAGTGTATGGGGAAATGGTAACACAATAGGAAAAAAACTCTGGGACATTTTTTTATCCCATTAGGATCGAAAGAGCTCGTGATTCATAAGAAGAAATAACACAAAAGTGGCAAAAAAGGTCACACTATATAAAAATGGCAAAAAATAAAAGAAACGCCTCTTATCTTGCCCCGGTGATAGTCTTATCTCACCTTGCCTTATGGCTTTCAACACATTCAATACGACCTTGACCGTGAGCACCAATCAGCGTCAACGGTCCACACTGATTGGTGCTGACGAGATGCAATCAAGAGTCTTCGTCTCACAAGGCATTTCGCTTGCATTTACTCTTTTGTGGTGCGCGTGCCGCGACCGCTGCAGGGGACCATCGAGTGCGCCGACTTCTGGCCGAAAGGTGTCGTGTTTTGGAGGTTCCGGGGCAAACTTCCGAATCCGACACAAGAGCAGCCGATGCAACGGAGCCACGCCGTTTTGTCGACTAAATAGTCTTTAGTTTTAAGTTTATAAAATACATATGTATGTTAGTCTGTAAGATATTTGTAATATGGGCCTTGTTGCCCGAATTAAATTTCTAAATAAATAAAAATAAAATAAATAAATTTATTGGTGCACGCGAGATGCCAGATGACACGACTCAAGGTCGTATAAAGATGAGACGATAACCACATCAAATTGTGAAAACAAGAATCAGCCTACTACTACTCGCTTAGATTTATCTCATTGGAATATTATATTAGCTAATACATTTAAAAAACGAAAATAAAAATCTTGGCAACGCGTTCATTAATTTTTTAATAGTTGTTTTTACTGAAATATAATTCATAGATATTTTTACTAAATGTAAATGTAAACAAGAGCTGAGTATATATTGTTGATACGGCCATGCTCGTATTGCTCGTTTTTTATTTAAATGTATGATTTCGAAGTAATAAAGGTTTGGTGCGTTTTTTTTTTGTTTTTACTTTTTTATTAAACTCCATTTTAGGTATATGCACTCTGAGATCGATAGAGTTTTATTTAAATTAGAAAAGTGTCCGTGCTCAATCTGTACTGCTTTTATTTATTTAACCTTTATTGCACAAAAGAAAACCTTACAGCTTACAGTACAAAAGGCGGACTTAATGCCATAAGGCATTCTCTACCAGTCAACCTTTAGGCAAAGCAGAGAGATTGCCCCACACGCTTGTTTTTGGTGTGAAACTGCCGCTGTAAACATCATACCTATATGATACCTATATCTTCATAAGAAAAACGTTTATAGTGGCACTCCACACTCTGTTGCCACAAAGTCTGTACACAGAATTTGTTTGGTCCGGCTCTATCAAAGTTTCAAATACACTATCTCATCTTCATCTCCTTCGCGTTATCCTGGCAGTTTATCACGGCTCATGCGAGCCTGGGGTCCGCTTGACAACTAATCCCAAGAATTGGCGTAGGCACTAGTTTTTACGAAAGCGACTGCCATCTGACCTTCCAACCCAGAGGGAAAACTAGGCCTTATTAGGATTATTCCGGTTTGCTCACGATGTTTTCCTTTACCGAAAAGCTACTGGTAAATATCAAATGATATATCGTACATAAGTTGCGCATAACTCATTGGTACGAGCCGGGGTTTGAACCCGCGACCTCCGGATTGAAAGTCACGCGCTCTTACCGCTAGGCTACCAGCGCTCTTTTTATTCAATACACTATTTAACCAACACTACTTTTCAAATACACTATCTAACCAAGCTTAAAACAAATCATTGAGAATAAATTTAAAAGTGGAAAAATTACTGTCTTCAATTATTTTTGTCTGTCGTGAGTTCAAGTCTCACCCAAGACAGTAATTTTTCTACTTTTAAATTTATTCTAAGCTTAATAGCATCGTTCGCAGACGTTTCTGCTTGTTAAAAATTAAAATCGTCGAGAATCTTTATCGCCATCAGAAGGAAATAATAAGGCTCTGGCCCCGAAGTGTATTGATTCTCATTGTGTACGGAGATTATATCCCGGTAATTGCGGCCTGCACCTCATAAATCCAGCTCTGCCTAATAAATGGCCCTGGATTATCCAGATATTTTTCTTCTTCGATGTTTCTATTACGTCACGTTAGTTAGATTAATAGGTAGATCGCATTTGTGGAGCATTCCAGCATAAAGCTAAGTCGCTTATGTTTAAGAAAATAAGTAATTAATAATCAAATGGACTTTCCTGACAGGTAAGGTGACCTTCAATTCAATGAACCAAGCCTACCAAGCTAAGCCTATGGAGTGTTATTAATACGTCATAATTTCATAGAAGTTTGACGTTTTGAAGTAACACTCGCACTGCGTGGGCTATCAAAATCGCTGCAGACTTTTCTTGGTGTAATATTGAATTATTGTTTCTGAACATGGACACCAAGTTTGTCGTCTAAAGAGATATATTGCCCGATTCGAACTCTAGGATACGTCGAATATTAAGAATATTATTATGGATTAGATACGTTGTCAAAAGTGATGTTTTTGTTTGAAGAAACATTACTTTTGACACTAACATATTTAATCCATATCGTATCTAGTAATATTTAACGTATTTTAAAGTTCGCATCGGGCCGTATCTACTTATTTGCATTTACGAAGGTGCTGTTCCGTCTCATATCTGCCCGTAGCGGCAAAAGATGCAACTTCCTTAAGATACAGGACTTGCAACCGCAACCTCTTTATCTCTACGACTAGCATTCCAGTGCGGAGTGGAGTGCATTTTACTCCGCTGGTTACTTGACTTGTAAATTCTTAACCACGTTCACTATAAACAGAATACTTTGTACACAACTACTAAACGAATTGAACATAAAAATTCTATAAGTCAAAAAGTTCTATAAGTTGTATAAGTCAAAAAAATATGGTTGTCTGTAAAGTCGGTTTACGGACGATAATTTTGCGTGATAACGTCATAAGAAAACATTACCATTACATCACGTAACGTTACCATGGAGATCCGTCCACAACGTTACCATGGAGATCTGTCCACAACGTGACACTTTTTCGTGCATGCTACCGGTGGTCATCGATTTATAAGACGTCACGTCAATAATAAAAAGTCAGTAAGTTATACAATTATTGGAGACGTTCTAAATTATACAAATATCTATATCCACCGAAATGAAAGACGTAGTGATCTAATGTATACTGCAGTAGCTACTTTTCTTTATACGACACCATAGTAAGAATACCTATTTATAAAATACGAATTTTATTTTCTCTCTAAGTAGAATTTATTGTTGACATCTTATACTTTAATGAAAATTTTATAATTCATTGTTTTCATTTAGCTAGCCCACACCAGTTCATATTAAAAAAGGATTAAAAATTCAAGAACCCACAATATATTTACGGATAGAACAAAGCTTCAAAAGTTAATCAAGAAAACTATTACCCTGTGTAGGTATTAAGGTAGTTATGTAATATGTCGGTATCTAATTTTTTTTTGTATAATTAGCGCATTTTAGTCTCTAAAGATAAAGATACCGTTCGGATCGTTGTTGCTTCCCGGATTTTTGACGTTTGCGGCAGCAACGCAGCCGGCTTTTGACACTAACAGATCAGTGTCGCATCGGTGTGACATCTTATTAAGCATTGTTGGAATTGGGCCGTATCTCGCTTGCAAATTCTCCACCAAACTTCGCACTCGTAGCATCGCTAGTAGAGGCGTAGACCGCGTAGCTCGCGTAGCAAGTCAATAAGGCGAGCGAGCTCACCCGTAAATTTAACGGTTATGTGCTTCTCAAACTTTATTGCCCAAGTCCCATTAACTGTAGTGCCAATTCTTTGACATACGGCTTCATTATTGAATTGGTTATTTGGGTCATATAATTTTATCTGCGGTTTTGCTTGCGTTAGATAAAAGTTTATGGTATTCTGGTACTTATGGTATAAACTATATCCTAGTATTTAGTTATTTAGAACCATGTCCACATGGAACACATTATCCAGCTGCCCTTTGCCTTCATACTTTGGACCACCGGACGACCCGTTACATCTCACAACTTATGCAGCTGAACTTATTTAGAACCGGCAGTAAAAAATAAATGTCCAAAACTCCAAATGTGTGTACCTTATCGTTCAGTTATTCCTCGTTAGCGACGGCCTGTACTTATAGTAGTTTTACCTCTATGTAGGTATTTAAGCTATTGTATTTTTCTTTTCTTTGTGCAGTAGAAACAACTTGAATTGTATCTTTTTTTTTTTTTTTATTAACATAAAAGTATACAGCTTATACAAATACAATGTCCCACAAAACAGTTTACACGGTTTGACTGTGGGATCTTGCAGTCTCTACTCTCTTATATTACATTAAAGTTTACATCTGTCATTACTAATAATGCTCAACAATTACTAAACGCGATTTACGAGGTAACTACGCAGCTTTTTACCAAATTTTACTTTATTGGCTTCCTGTCTGATGTCAGAGGGCAGGCTGTTGAGTATGTAGGGAAGGCTTTTATGAAGACATCTATCGCCGTAGTAATTAGTAACCCTCGGCACAACAAACTTGTACAATTTAATCAAATTTCGAGATTATTAGATTATTAGGCAGGCTCCATACATACATTGCGTGCAACAGCAAAAATCTTTCAACCATCGGATACAGATAATCATAATCCATAAAAACATTCCAATCGAATTCATAACCCACTCCACGCACGTATGCTCAGGTTAATTTAAGCCACAAAACGTCACGTGAGCGAATATCTGCAGACAAAATATCATTTTGGCGGCATAAAGGCGACGGTTAGGTATTCCGGGCGCGGCGCCCTTTGTCCGGGCCCGCTTTTATTATGAAAATCACGGCACTTGGTTGCCGCTTGAGCGCTGCCGCTGCTTCTGCGTAAGCTGTGTATACTCGCTTAGTATACTTAAATATGTTTTAGCATCTCTGGCTTAAGTGTTTTGTATTTTCAACACTACCCCTCCCACTTTCTTTAAACATTTGGGAAATCCACTGTTGATTGTACTGTACTCGTATTCAAATCACAAACCCTTTCGATTAAATGTGTTAAGAGAATAAAAGTGTCAATGTGTTAACGTTTTCCATATATATGTTACAGGTAATGTTAGAAGGTTAATTAAACTCAAGTTTAACCTGGTATAACTAGTATTACCCTAGCCTTTTGGGTAAAATCCGAAAATGTATACAATATTAATCTGTATTCGGCATTTACCCGTACACATCTAGGTCTACTTCTGACATTACCCTCCCAGTGTTGGGTAGACCTAGATGTATACACACTTGTATAGAAATTAAAAATGATTTAATTTTCGGGCTTTACCCGAAAAGCTTAGGTGATACTAGGTATACCCAGGTAAACTTAATATTGTTGATCACACTGAGCCACACCGCTTACAAGCATTTGGACCGTCAATTGAACAGTGCCCACGGGCGCTATCGCTGGGACAAAGTAAGCTATGTGCCACTCATACAAACAGCAACACTCCTCACTGTACATGGGTGGACCTTATTACAAAAGGCAAAAGATCGATGTACAGTTAACAGTGTGGGCGATGCATAAACTCATGAACAGAGAAGTGTCGGCTGTTGTCTTATTTGTTACGAAACTGACTTAAAGAGTTGGCTTTCATGCACTATCCATACATTGTAATACGTCGTATGGTTCAATGTAAAACCTTTTTTACGCGCGAGGATAAAATCTTTAAGGCTTAGGGGACAATTTCGACTGAGAAATTTGAACTAATTGAAATACTTATCTTCCATATTTTACATTATTAACTAGACATGTAAAACATGGAAGATATTTCGATTAGTTGAAATTTCCCGCAGTCGATATTGCCCCCTGCAACTTACTTTATTTCTTATTTCGAAATCTATGAAATACGAATTAATTTATTAATGACAATAAATTTGTTAACTTGCTTAATTTGATAACACTGGATCAATCATTAAATTTTACATCCCGATGACTCGTTTGGATAACGAGGTAGACTACAATCAAATAATGCCTGCGATTGAATACCTATAATTAATTCAATTAATCGGAAAATCACGCTCCGGGAAGTAAATGATTTGAACCAAACTTTTATTTTATATATTCGTACATTCACTTTTCAATTTAGTAAGTAGATAAAAAATATTAAACCTTAAATTTACAACATCAAATAATATTTCACATCTTATCTAATCTACTACATTACCTCTAAGTATTGTTTACTTTTTCCTTTCCTGACAAAATGCTTTCTGTCAGTACCTAAGTCTCATTAAAAAGAAAAATGAGTCCATAGGTACTTGGTACAAATTGGAGGGTAAGTCTTTGTATGAAATCAAGCCTCAGTCCTGTATAAATTATATATGGATGCACTCAACCTGCTCAAAATATGGCACAACCTCATTACAACGTTATAAGAAGGTGACATAGTTTTACACTTTTCACTCTTTTCAGACGTTGAATTCTGTACCAAGCTTACCATTTAAGGAATATGCGGCATGCGCATAACGTTTTAAACGGGGTCCCTTTGTTTCCCATAAAGTTTTAAGTCATAATGTATTGTTTGTCATACTATCGTTAGTCATAAAATTGAAACCGTTAACTATTCAGGATTTTCGTAAGGTTATTCTATAGATAGGTTTGGTACGCGTTTCTGAGAAAAACCAATTATGACTAACGAAAATTCGGACAAACAATACATTATGACTTAAAACTATTTGGGAAACAATAGAGACCCGTTTTAAACTTGTACGTAATTAGGTACCTGTATGCAAAACCATTAAGTATCTTCCTGAAATCATAAAGCCATAAATATATAAATCTATTTCTATTTTACATTGTTTATTTTGTCGTTTCGAATTTTTCGTAACATTACGTTCTTATTTGCAGGCAGTCCCGTTAGAATATCGAAAAATTATCAATCAAAACATCGTATACTACTCACCTGATACATTTGCCTGGTGGTAGTGGTAGGTAACATACCCACGACCAATCTACTTGTATCAAAGTCTCGTCCCCACGCAGACAATGTCTTACTGTGGTCTTGCCAGTTTTTGCTCGGCTTAAAAAGTAATTTTGCTCACTGGCTTTCTCATTAAAGTTTCGAACGCGATGTTTGTTAACCACACGGCGCACGTAACCGCCGCCTGCACCTAACGCCTCGCCATGAGCTCACGTGTGCGTAAACTGCATTCAGAAGAGGCGGAGGAGGGAGACGGTAGCGGAATATATAAAGGCAAACGCCAACCACCGAAGATGGACAAGAAACGAGGAGCGATCGATGTTTTTTTTTTGTGTTTTTTTTTTCAGTCAGTGTTGGAGAATTGAAATACGCATACCTTTGGCTTACACGAGATCACGTTTTAGTACCTACGCTACGTATCTGGGACGAGAAAAGTAGTCAATTGATACTTAGTTTCTCGCTGTCGGCCGAACGGCTGCTATTCGCTCTGTGGAAGACTGTGGCGCCGCCCTGGCGACTGGGCACGTAAGTTATCTGACAGTTCACATTTGTCAAATAGTAGGAAAATTTGTGATTTCACATTTTTACCATGCCGTAATTGTATTGCGTTTGCTTACGTGCATAACCATTAAGCTAGATGCCGAAATATGACGAGTAATAATGGGTACAAGGTACATGTAATAAAAAACGGCTGACCTCCAGACACATGACTTTTATTTGTTAAAAAAATGTTATTCTCCAAAGCCTGTGCTTCGCACCAAAGTTGTGTAATATAATATAAAAATATATAGAGGTTATTACTTTGTAGTTACATTGTTACTAAAAGCGTCGCTTTTAATTCCGCAATTATAAAGTTGACAGCCTTAGGGTTTAAATAAGAGCTGCACAGAATAAACTATGTTGTTTTACACCTAATCTCTTTAGAAAACAGAAAAGTTAAATTTAAAGTGTTTAAATTTTCTTTGTGTTGGTGGTGTATTCTATTTATTTTAAGTTTATGACAAAGTGGTGAAGATATTTTTACTCCTGATTTCCTTGCCGCAATACTTGATACCTTTACACTGATTTAAACTTTCACGATTTTTAAACATTATTAAATTGCACGACGGGACTTAATCGTGACTACTACGTTGTTGTGTTACTTGTTGTTTTCTTTTATTTTTTGTCACGAATAAACGCTCTCTATTCTATTCTATTCTATTCTATTTAAGTTTTAAGATTTACCTCCGACGTTTCGAGGACGGCGTTGTCCCCGTGGTCTCGGAGAAGACTAGCTAAAGTTGACATCAACCATGGTATAATAATATACTCCGCCTGGTACTCTATTCCGAGATTCGCGTATGACCTAACTGACACGGGCCTACGTCATCATGCTGTTTACAGGTTCTCAAACTTTAAAAATGTGGGAGAATTTTAACCAACGGTGAAAATTATTTTTCTCAAAAATGGACGGCAAAGTCGACTTTGCCGTTTAAAAAATAGGTCGCGAAGCGCGTAGTTTATGGTCAGTCAAAAATTAAAAAGTTAAAGACATTGCAGTCTCGATTTTGGGACTGCAATGTTGCATACAAATTCCATTATTTGTCGAGTTCCAAACTTTTTAAAAGTTGAAATGGCCATATCAAATGAAGGCACAGGCCCATTAAACAGCCAAACAGATGATTAGTACCGCGACTATTTAGCTGTCTCAAATAGGTTGGCGTATTTTCGGCAGAAAAATACACTTCTATTTTTTTATTAAAAAAATAAAATGGCGGCAAAGCTAATTTTTTCAATTGTTTCTACTTTTTTCTGTGAAAATATATACGTAAGAAAGTTGCTTTTGTAAAATATTTCTATGATATTTATATTTCTTGCACCATTTTTGAGAAACGCACTATATATGACTCGGCTGGAAGGCTACTTGCTGGCTTCGGATTCAATTAAACGGACTCCCAAGGTCGTCCGTTTAAAACGAATCCTCAGCCTGCAAGTAGCTACTTCCGAGCCTCGACAATAATGTACTATTAACGGCATTAATTTTAAGTTATTCATGTAGAAACATAGTAAAATAAAACAAATCTAATGTATTAAATTAAACTTTATTTATCTATACAAGACAAACGTTTGAAAAACTAATTCACAGTTACACATTAATTACCAAGCTTACGGCGTGAAAAGTTTGGAAAACACTGCGACTGCTGACACTGAGCGAGAAGGAAATAACAATTAACACGCGTTCGACAAGGATGACGGTCAGGGCATGAAGTTATCTAGATCCGAATTGTCAAATGTGACAGCACTATCCTGTGTTGTCAGTAATGTAAACAGAATTACCCGAACGTCTGAAATTTCTGTCGTGAATCGGAAGATATTGCTAACGAATAATTAAAAATGACGTGTTATTGTAAAATTTAAGATAAAATACATATAAATGAAAATTATAAAATTATAAAGAAATATTTTAACTTATTAACCATAGGTATAATGTACAGTCACCTGCAATAATATGCTACTCTTCGAAGGTCGAATAAATATGTGACACGCTCTTATAACTCTACTAATAAGATCGTGTCAGATATTTTTGGGGCCTTCGTTGAGTAACATATTATTGCAGGTGACTGTACCCATGTAACATGTTATGTTGAAATAAAGTGGCAATGTTATTGTGACGTAGGCCCGTGTCACTCTGGGAATAGAAGACCATGTTTTATTAGACCATGACATCAACATCTTCTAGCCGCGCGAGTTTTCCGAACTACCCGCACTTGGTCTTGTTTACCTTTGATAACTTTGTTATACATTCGGCAATTCCGTAAATTCCATTTAATATATCCGGTATCGCGTTCTCTAGAGCTCTATCACGTGTTTACAATCGAGTTTATACACATAAATAGTGCAAAGCTTAAAGAAGATGGCGCTGCTAGCGAATTTTACTTAAATTTTTTTCTAATATTAATTAATTTATGTACAATTAAGATCTAAAATGTTGACACGGACAAACCTCCAAAAATGTGTAAACACAATCGTGTTGCCTAGCTAGACATTACCTAGTGATGCAAGAGTAGTCTGAATCCTTTACGAGTATAATGATAACCTTCGTGCAGCGAAGTGCCCAGTGCCTACTAGAAAGTACCATTGCTTGACTCTCCATAGATAAAACAAAACACTTACTACATCTGGTAGTACTCTTAAGAGGGTTATAAAACTTTTATTTCTTAACGAGAGCAGAACGGAACTTAAAAATCGTTTTAATTTAACTGAAGCACCCTCGGCCGGAGAGCCTATCAATAATGTTATATTGGATCGAATAATAAAAGCCATTCATCCACGTACAAGTGCGTGATAATGGAAAATTATTAAAACTCTCATTTAGCGTCTCGAGTTTAATATTATTAATTAGATCTATGTCGATTCTAGCAAATTGGATAATGTTGGCTCTTGAAAAACGTAATTTTAATAATATTAAATTATTACAACGACAAGTTTCGTAACTAATACTTGTTTAAGTTAATTGGCAATCTATAAAAAACGTACCTACGTACCACACAACTGTATTGAAATAAGCTTAAAATTGTATTATTTAACGTAATAAATGTGTTATCATCATCTCAAAAAAAAAAAAAAAAAAAACGTACCTATACTTATTAATATATATGTTTCATCGCTCGATTTTTTTTGTGTGACAATTACTTAATTCAATAAATTGTATTACATATTACAAGTACAATACATAACGCTCTTAGCCTTAGAGAGCACCAGAACCTGAAAGAAATTACCCACATAGGGGACTGGAGGTAACCTAGCCACTAAAACAAGTATATTTACTAGCAAAAAGCAGAGCTTTGTAAGGGCTCGCGGAGGTTTTCTACCTTAACGTACCGAACCGATTGCTGTCCGGTAGGTACGCCTGTCTGTTACAGCTTTTACTTTGTCCTTTAAAAACGTGTCCAGACGACAAAATCAAATTGCCAATATCATCCACACGTAGGTAATATACAATTTCTTAAGTGCATTACATCCTACACGGTCGCCCAGTACTTTTTGTAAGGAACCCAACTGGCTTTCCTACATAATGTTGGGTCAGCGAGCCAATGTTCTTGAATTTATTTTTGCGTCCACTCCACACAATTGATCGAAAAACTATCCCGTCTGGACACCTACTGGCGGTAATCACGCTGCTCCGCACATAAACTAACACACACAGTTCCACTAGGTACAGCCAGGGTCCAGCATCAGCTCTATCTTGGGTACTGCTCTTCCAAGTTCTCATTAAGACGTGTCAGATGACCAAACAGCGTGTGCCTATGTTGCACCAAACCTGAGTTCCACTAGGTACAGCCAGGGTTTAGCATCAGCTCTATCTTGGGTACTAATCTCCTAAGTGCTCATCAAGACGAGTTGCATGACCAAAACAGCGTGTGCCTATGTTGTATAAAACCCGAGCTCCATTAGGCACTGTCAGGGTTCAGCATCAGCTATCTTGGGTACTGAAAGTACTGATCTACCCAGTGATCATCATGACGAGTCGGATATCCAAAACAGCGTGTGTCTATGTATGTTGCATCAAACCCGAGCTCCACTAGGTACTGCCAGGGTTCGGCATCGGCTCTATCTTGGGTACTACTCTCCTAAGTGCTCATCAAGATGAGTCGGATGACCAAACCATAATGTGCCTTTGTTACACCAAACCTGAGTTCCACTAGGTACTGCCAGGGTACTGGGTCATTTTGCTGAACTGCACGCCGACGTTTCGATTGGCGTGCAGTTCCCATACAAGTTGCAGTCGGGTTGTAGTCCGTCTGTATCGGCCCTAAGTCACTGAAGTTTGTATTAATTATGCTTATCTTTATTTATAATTTTACCAGTTCCAAGCAATAGTAACACTAAAGGCGCCATTCATTAATTACGTAAGACAATTTTTGCCAGCTTTTGATCCCCTCCCTCCCCTATGTAAGAAATAATAAGAATAGGCTGACCCCGTCCAGCCACCAATATAATTTATTTTCAAAAAAATATTTTTATGAATGTTTATTTGGACCTGTAAAAAGGTACTTGAGCTCGTTTAAGCTAACTCTGCACCGTGTTTGATAGCATAGAGTGTGGAAGTATTATTTTAAACGTCATAATTTCATAGAAATTAAAAAAAATATCGCATCTTTGTGATCTTACTTAAGAACTATGAAAACTCCCACCCCCTTGTAAGAAAAAATAAGATATGTTCGACCCCCCTCCACCCCAAAATCGTCTTACGTAATAAATGAATGGCGCCAAAACTGTATCTCGAACTGAAAATACCCAATTTAAGTTTGCTAACACAACATGACTGATCATCATCATGTCTTTACATACTTGTACTTTTAACGTACTTAGTAAAACACCTACACAAGTATGAGAGCACGACCGAGAGAGAAAGCAGGCTGTCTACTAGGCGAAAAGACATAAAAAATTCTGTAGTCCCGAGGCTTAACGTTATGAAGCACGCCACAAGTTATCAGGCCGTTTTTCTCTACAATAAATTACCAACTGAATTTAAAACAATTACAAACAGTAAAATTTTCAATGCAAGACTCAAGAATCATCTATTAAAAAAGTCGTACTATTGTATAACTGACTTTATAGCCGATAGCTGTTAATAGTAGTTTGTTATATATATATATGTCTTTTTATTGATTTTATGTTTTAATGTGACTGTATTTTTCTATGACGATACCAAAGTGATGATATTATTTTTTGCTCATATCTTAGTTAGTAAATTTTAAATTATTATTATATTATTATTCTCTTTATTTATTTCTCATCTTAAGTTAGGTTATTTTATAATATGAATATAAAAGTAAAATATAAAAACACTTACAAAACAATAAAAATTAATATAAACACATTATAAAAAACCTAACCTAGGGTGCCGCCAGCAGCGGGGCAAGGCCCAAGCCACCGGTGGTCAGGGCTGCAGAGAGAGGAACCGGCGGACTATCCGCGCCGTGTCCAAGATCACCGCCTTCTGCATCTGACCCTTGATCCAACCACCTAGCGAGAGTCTCTCAAGATGTTGGTCGAGACTCTTCGCTATTAGACCGTTCACTGAAACGACTATCGGGACAATGATCGTCGAATCAACATCCCACATGGCGGTTATCTCGTGAGCCAAGTCTAGGTACTTACTGGACTTGTCCTTCTCGGCCTTCACGAGATTCTCATCATGGGGGATGGTGATGTCAACGAGCACGGCCCGACGTTGCGATCGATCTATTATCACAATATCAGGCTTATTGGCTACAATAGTCCTGTCAGTGATGATAGATCGATCCCAATAGAGCGTGGCACGACCATTCTCGAGAACAGGCGCAGGTAAGTACTTGTAGTACGGTACTTCGCGGTCCACGAGGTCATATAGAAGAGCAAGTTGCTGGTGAATAATCCTGGCTACGAGATTATGTCTGTGCAAGTACTCGCCGTTAGCAAGATGAGAGCAACCGGAAATGATATGCCTGAGTGACTCTCCGGGACGGCGGCATGCCCGACAGATGTCGACCGTACCGTCCTTCAGGATATATTTCCGATAGTTGTTCGTCATCATCACTTCGTCCGCAATTGCACAGGCAAAACCCTCGGTTTCTCCGAAGAGGTCCCCGAATCGTAACCAGTTCACCGACGCGAGCAGGTCCACATCGGGTCCCGTGAGGGCCTTGTAGAACCGCCCGTGTAGCACCTTACTCTCCCATGCCGCCTTGCGATCCG
Source organism: Cydia splendana (assembly GCF_910591565.1). Classification (NCBI taxonomy): domain Eukaryota; kingdom Metazoa; phylum Arthropoda; class Insecta; order Lepidoptera; family Tortricidae; genus Cydia; species Cydia splendana. The sequence goes on along the minus strand of NC_085976.1, from coordinate 5,265,252 downwards.
CAGTACTTAGTACCACAGGTTTGCGCCAGTTCTCGTTTGCCAAGGAAAGCGGCGTGAGGTTCCTATCTACTGCCACCACATCACGATGCATCCCACACTCGTTGTTAAGGAAATAGTTCCTGAGATTGTACACCTCGTGGTTGTGGAGATCCTTGGCGTTTAGGAAGCCTCGGCCCCCACACTTCCGTGGGATGTACAATTTATTATATTTATTTTTATTTACATTTTATTCCTTGACATTATACAATTTTAATTAAAACAATTACAATTTGAATTTTAATATATACTTATACTTTCATTAATATCACCAGCTTGGGATCACTAAATTGAGCTTTAATTTCGTGTAATTTAATTTAATGTAGTGTTAATTATTAATTTTAAGCTTATGTTCAACACAATATTTTATTGTTATCAATAAATAAAGAATAAAGAATCACATCGTCAGCGTCACAAAACATACGAGTAAATTGACCTCCGCAGTAAATATACAGCAAGATTGATTGTTCTAGTAGGTATTCACAAAAACTTAATTGCTAAAATGGGAATCAAACCAAGTGAAGCGAGGTGGGTTGAATCCAAAATTGTACCCACTTTGGTATTCATCGTTGTTAATGGCGTAAGCGCCATCGACATTATTGAACTTGAAAACACCACATAGGTATCGTATTGTATGAATACCCACAACACAAGCCTTTTTAAGTAGTCAATTTGTATAAGAATGTCCAATATTTATTTATTTATTTATTACTAACGCCATCTGTTAGAGAAAGAAATAATTAACATTAGCACGAATGTTAATTCATCATTTTGCCAACAGACGTCGCTAGTAGTAATACAAAGTGTTATTACTTTATTTTATTTTTTTAGGTTTATAAAATGATATTTTTATGTTTGATAACACATCTAGACATGAATTTAAATTACTATGTTAAATTTCAAACCTAACAGTGCAGTAGTTTTTCCGTAAAGTGTACCACAAGAATGCATAGTTCGTCGATTAGTGATAGGGCTCGCTTCGCTCGCCCTAATTAAAAAAAAAAACATTTTTATTAGTAATTTCCTTCCAATAAAAAAATCTTGAAATTGAATGAAATATATCACTGCATCACTTTACGAGCGTTGGCCTTAGAGAAACTTGGTTATATAAATTTGTTACATGCTCGCAGTTCAATATCTTTTTTTTAATAATTTAAATATGATATGTAGAATAACTCATTCAACGTATAGTCTGACAAGAAATTGTAGAAAATTACTGGGGCGCCGCTTCCTACGTAACTGTCACATATTTGACGTAAAATCCTTAAACATGGCAACAATTTACTATGGAATTTTTTTAGTTCCATTTTACTTCATTTCTACTATATTATGTCGCACTTAAAGTCTAATGGCGTTATTCATAAATGCTGGTTAAGTCGAGCCCTTCATAATCGTTTGTCTTTATCTGTCATTTTGACGTCTGTGTTTCTCTAGAAAGAGACAGAATATAACATAGGTTTGCTAAGTTTTCTGGTTACATTTCACTTAATGAGTAGGTACAGATGTAGTGTGTAATTGTTGTCCTTCGTATTTTCTCGGAAACGTTCGTACTTGTCATGCTACTCCAGTCAACGTCAGTACTTTTTGTACCGAGACTGGCTGAAATAGCAAGACACGTTTCCGTGAAAATACGAAGGAAAATAATTATGCACTACGTCTTATAGGTAGTTTACAATACAAACAAGTAAAAAGTTATGACGATTATAGTCTGTATCTTTAGGTATTAAAAAAAAAGTAAAGAAACAATTTGTAAATTTTCGGGTAGTTATAACATTTATTGGTTAACCAACCAAATGCAAAACCGCCTGGATCAGTCACTGAACGACCTGACTTTGACCTACATTATTTGATCATGTATTGTTTTCAACTACCGTCAACTGGCTTAAGGAGCCATTTGAGGGTAGATTTTTTTTTTTTATTCAAATACCTAAAGATACAGCACAAACAGAAAAAGCAACAACAACAACAAGCAGTTGTCTACAAGCAGAAAAAGCGATAAATTAAAACAAAGTTACTAGAACTCATACGTACCTAAATATTGAGTGAGAGTGAGTTTTATGAATATGATCGGAGTAAGTATATACAAACAGCGTGTCTGTATTTGCGATCTGTCTGCTTTTGTTTGCACGTGGTTTTTAGCAAACGAACGCCTAATTTATCGCTCAATTTATAGGTTTTAAAAGACCGCAGAACAAATGTTTCAAAAGGCTCGTTTAATGTTCATAAATGCGGCAAACATTGTGCTGTGCAAATAAGAGAGGCGTAAAAAAACATATAAATTTTGATTACATAATACATGCATCAAAGCGTGTAACAATATTTTTTTCCATAATGTCAATATCCAGAGAGGAAAATGGGAACTAAGTTTGTATGGAGAAGCTAGAAGCGGCCAAATATAGCGCTATCTCAAAAGAAAATTCATTGCTATAAGTACCTACTTATTTACATACAATATATATACAATGGTACTACTAAACTAAATTAATAACTAGCTTAAATCTAAAATAGGCCCTTGAGGCATTGTACCAAGGATGCTGGCGGCATTTCCTCGCTGTATCGCAATGCTGATACGTTGTGCGAGGTAGCCGCCAGCTCTTCGGTCACCAGTTACGTCAACCAGACGCTTCGCGATTTCTGCAAACAACTTATGCGCGCTGGGACCCCATGGAACTAGAGTTTCAACTCCAAATGGTACAAAATGGTACTCTCTACCGAGGCTCTTATATTTGTTACGTTTTAGAATTTCGGCGCTTTCCGCCGCTCCGCCCGCTTTTACAGTAGTCCGTTGAAGGTGGGACGGTGCCAGTACCTACTTTAGTTTCTATAGCTGAGAATTCCATTTTCAAAATAATTTGTTATTGAGATAGCGCTATTCGGCTTAGGAGGGCAGAGCGGTCGCCAACTATCCTCTTACGTACCCACATCGCCAGTTAGAACAAAAATTTGACAGTTCCGAACAACTGACCGGCCGATATCGTCCGGCGGACTGTTAGTCAGTGGTCGGCTTAAGGGTTGTCTCATGGTGTCTCACATTTATTTTTATGAGCCTAGAGTGTCCCACTGCTGGGCAAAGGCCTCCCTCCTCCCTTTCCACGTATCCCGGTCTTGACCCGTCCCCACCTGGCTCCAATTTCACCACGGTGACAGGTGCGACAATTGTAAAACATCACTGTTGCTGACGTCACAGGCATCCATGGGCTACGGTTACCGCTTACCATCGGGCGGGCCGTATTCCTGTTTGCCACCATCATTGTTTTATTAAAAAAAACTTTATTATATCAAAAAAAAACAGATATTTCTCTTGCTAAGTTTATGACAATTGTCACAAGAAACACTACAATTGTCACGAAATTCCGACATATAACTCATTACCTGTCAAGAATTACCTACAATTCTTCTAAATCTTGACAATTGTCAGAAACTTCGCAAAAGAAATATCTGTTTTTTTCCGATATAATAAAGTTTTTTTAAATAATACAATGATGGTGGCAAACAGGAATACGGCCCGTCCGATGGTAAGTGGTAACCGTAGCCCATGGATGCCTGTGACGTCAGCAACAGTGATTTTACAATTGTCGCACCTGTCACCGTGGTGAAATTGGGGCCTGGTCCTGTCAAAGGCGTGTAGGTCATCTCGCCAAGGCCGTCAAAGTATGCCGCGACCTCGGGTTCGATTTTATCTGTCTCGCATAAATAAGTAATTTATTTTTCACATCACCTATTCGGAAAAGGGCTTTTTCTTCCCCGCTAGGAGGGATCAAAGTGGCACTTTTCTTGCCTGCTAGGAGGGATCAAAGTTGTACTTTTCTGTTCTAGGACACTATTTTTTCTTTCTTGCATACTATTTTTTTTTTTTGTCAAATAAACATATTTTGGAACATAACAATTTCCTCATAGTTGATGTGAAAAGCAGTATGTGTCACACGGTATCAAAATTATTTCGTCTTGGGGGTTAACACTTGAATCCCTCATTACGCTCAAGATTCTACTTTAGAATCCATCGCTTCATTTAGGATTCAATGTACGCCCTTGACGGAAATATATCATTTTGATCCCTTGTAACACAAATATTATTATTCGTTTACATACAACAAAGGATAATCTCGTGTGTTTCAGTAGGTGACTGACCGTAACGTAATCGGTTAAGGCAATAAACAGGATCGTGAAATAAAAATGTCAGTTGCTATATTTTATTGGCGGCAGAAACCATTTTTTCTATTTCCCCGTGGCTGTGGCCAGCTTCATCTTTTATTCACACACATCTATTACACAGTAGAAAACAAAAACAGAATAATGTCTCGATTTAGGTGTATTTTTTTTTCATTGGGAGATATGTTGCAACATAGTTATAATGTATATTTAATTAAGTCTTACAGCCATTTTTTAATTGGAAAACTCCTCGGATTTCCAGCAACCGTATTTAGGCTTATGCCAGATGCCAGTATTCAGTAAATAAAAAAAAACTGGTCAAGTGCGAGTCGTACTCGCGTTTCAAGGGTTCCGTACATCACACAATTTATAGCAATTTTTTTTTGTACGTGCTGTAACGTGAGTGAAACTTTGAAATACCTGAATGGGTCAGTTCAAAAACCAGATGTAACACGAAGTGTTATGGCGCGATGGCTTATATCTCTGCAACTATGCAAAGTAGCAAAGTAGCTTGGATAGGGGTCATCCATTAATTACATCACACGTTTAGGGGTGGGAGGGGGTCAAGAAAATGTGACATGTTGTGACAAGGGGGAGAGGGGAGTCACAAACTTTGTGACGTCACTTTAATAACTTCATCAGTAACCAAAATTTTATATTAATCATTTTATTTACTGTACAGTACAAAAACAAGTTTTTGGAACGATAATCGTTTTTATTAGTTTATTTTTTTTTCATAATCAGTTTTGAGCAATAAATTTACTAAAATTTTTGGCAACAAATTAATAATACTTAATTCGATTGGCCGATTTCGTTGAAAAAATGTGACGTCACACCAGGGGGGGAGGGTTTTGCCAAATGTGACCAAGTGTGACAAGGAGGGGGGAGGGGTAAAAAAAAAATTGAAATTCGTGTGACGTAATTAATGGATGACCCCATAGGAATATTAAATGCCGAACAATAGTACAAGTGTCCAAATGCGAAGACTGAAGGCCGAGCTCCGCGTAGAGCTGAAAGCTCGGAGCGTCCGGCGGGTTCGCGCGTTCCAAAACTTCCGCAAATTTTTTAAAACCGAAGGTCGAAAAGAGATAAACATATCTTATATTTTTAAACGAGCAATTCTGTGCATGGTCCTGGCTTCGAATCCCGGTAAGGGCATTTATTTGTGTGATGAACACAGATATTTGTTACTGAGTCATGGGTGTTTTCTATGTATATGTATAAGTATGTATTTATCTATATAAGTATGTTTATATCGTCGCCTAGTACCCATAGTACAAGCTATGCTTAGTTTGGGGTTAGGTCGATCTGTGTAAGATGTCCCCAATATTTATTTATTTATATTTATATTTCGGAATCTCGGAATCGGCTCTAACGATTCCGATTATATTTGCTACTAGCTGTGCCCGCGGCTCCGCCCGCGTGGAATTCGGTCTGTGTCAGTAAGCGGCTAATTTCTAATCCTAATTTCTCTCCCTCTCCCCTGGAGGCGCAACTTGAAGTAAAGTTGACAGATGGATATGCTAGAGGATTGCATGTAGTCTAGATAAAATATTTTACAGTTACCACTAAATAAAACTATACTCCAAAATCAATAGTTTTTTTTGCCCTTATTCAAATTTTACACGTGATTTAAACGACAGAGTAATAGGTGTACGTATATCGGACGATACAGTAAGGTATACGCGCGCGAGCGAAAGCGAAGCGGCCTGCCTGGCTAGAGCGCCACTCACCGTGGTCTTCTTCAGACTCCTGAGGAAGACCACGTGCCCCTTGTAACCTCAATGCGTTGCGAGACTTTCGCGAATGATTCGATTTTTTTCGGGCATGGAAATGCGTATAAAATGCGAGTCCCAAATCGTTTGACCCCGCAAACGACCAGTGCCGGATTAAGTTATTTTGATGCCCTAAGCATTTCTAGACCATGGTGCCCCCTCTCCCTAGGGTCATCAAGATTACATTGATTTTTATTTGGTAAATTAACGTTCATTGCCGCATTACGAAGCGAGCGCGAAAATTTTTCGATTTAAAAAACGCAATTTGATAGACAGTTGTACAATTGTACTTTTAGTATGGAAATCAGTCACATAATTTTATCACGAAAATTGACAGTGCTGCAGCAGTAACGTTGCAACAGAATAATGCTGCTGCAGTCGCCACCCGAATGTCACCAATATCATATCTTAGGAAGTTAACGCAATTTGATAGACAGTTGTACATTTTTACTTTTAGTATGGAAATCAGTCACCTCATGTTATCACAAAAATTGACAGTGCTGCAGCAGTAACGTTGCAACAGAATAATGCTGCTGCAGTCGCCACCCGAATGTCACCTTTGTCATATAATAGAAAGTTATTGAAAACGCGAGCGAAGCGAGCTCGAAAATTTTTCGATATAAAAAACGCAATTTGATAGACAGTTGTACATATTTACTTTTAGTATGGAAATCAGTTACATAATTTTATCACGAAAATTGACAGTGCTGCAGCAGTAACGTAGCAACAGAGTAATGCTGCTGCAGTTGCCACCCGAATGTCATTCCTTGCCTTTGTCACATAATAGAAAGTTATTGAAAACGCGAGCGAAGCGAGCGCGAAAATTTTTCGATATAAAAACGCAATTTGATAGACAGTTGTAAATTTTTACTTTTAGTATGGAAATCAGCCACATCATTTTATCACGAAAATTGACAGTGCTGCAGCAGTAAATTTGCAACAGAGTAATGCTGCTGCAGTCGCCACCCGAATGTCATCTTTATCATACCTTAGAAAGTTATTGAAAACGCGAGCGAAGCGAGCGCGAAAATTTTTCGATATAATAACCACAATTTGCTAGACAGTTGTACATTTTTACTTTTAGTCCCACCCAGGCGCGAATCCAGGATTTCATACAGAGAAGGGATGGGACAGTTTTTTATCAGCCTAGCTTCGCATAGGGCTCGATATTTAAGGGTCTTTTTTTGCCTACGGTTTTGGTGCCCCCAAGACGTGGTGCCCTAAGCAAGTACTTATTTTGCTTAAAAGGGTTAATACGGCACTGCAAATGACAGAGGTCAATGTTTTTTTTTTTCAAAGTACCCACCTTCGTGGCCGGCGATACGTATGAATATGGATTTGATATGGATGCGATATAATTACGATTAGGTATAATTCATGACGGAGAAAATCAATAATTTTAAATAATTATAGAATTATACGCGTGTTGATATGTGTGTTTATTTTACCACTACGTAACTATGTAAACTCATTTTTAGTTTTCTTGATTACTTAATGTTTACTCAGTTCCCCAAAAGATGGCACTGTGCAATGAGGTGCAATTAATTTACTGTCGTTTAATTTTGTTGTATTATTAAATCAACATAATTATTCAATTAAATTTGTTGATATGATATTGTAAGCGAGGGTACCTCTTCTAAAGTTAGAGTTAATTTGGCAAAATCCTTCCTCGGTGGCTTATTCATGTCAACACGTATTAAATTCAGCGCCATCTGTTAGTTTACCAGGGTACTCTATAGTGGTAGCACATATTTGAAAAAAGTTTGCCCCTCCTTCCTGAGTAGCGCCATAAGATTCAGGGGCAAACTTAAGTCAATCGAGTATTGTGGCTACCCCCCCTTTTAGGGGTTGAATTTTTATAGCCTATAACCTGGCCGGGGATGTTCTTGACAGATTAGTAAAGTTTGCATCAAAATCCGTTCAGCCGTTTTCACGTGATGCGCGTTCAAATAAACAGACAAACAGATAAACAGATAAACAGACAAACAGACAAAAATTCTAAAAACTGTTGGAACGTGTTCTTTTATCGATTCTAAGTATCATCAGCCAACTTTTTTTCGAATATATTCCATGTACAGACTTTCGACCCTCTTCAGCTTTATTATATGTATATAGAGTATATAGATATGGGAGTTTTCGGGGGCGAAAAATCGATCTAGCTAGGTTTTATCTCCGGGAAAACGTGCATCTTTGAGTTTTTATGTTTTCCGAGCAAAGCTCGGTCTCCCAGATGTTAGTGCTAAAACAACAGTACAAGTACCTAATCAATCAATAGTATAAGTACCATTGCAGCTGTGTGCCAGATACAGCCTAGTCAACATTTTTTGTCTTCAATCGGACTCACGCTTGAACCTAAAGGCACACTTCTTCGGGACGCTTCGGACCTTCGGCCTTACGCAGATATCGGCCTAGGGCCTTCGCAATAGCTGTCTACACCACTTTTCACTTAAACCGTTGCTGCTGCGTCCCTAAAATTATCTTTTAGAAACGCATTTTTGTTCCTAAATCCGTCTCACACTTGACTGTAGATTTTTAATAGGTTTTCCTGTCATCTTTCGGTAAAGAACTATTTTGTGTATTTTTTTCAAAATTTTAGACCCATTCGTTTCGGAGATAGAGGGGGGGGAATGGTCATTTTTTGTCTACTTTATTGAATTTTGTTTTATTGAATACCTTCTAAACTATTTATCTTAAAATTATAAAAAAAATATGCTTGAGATTCTCACAATGAGCCCTTTCGTTTGATATATAACACGATATAGTTTGCTAAACTTTGTTATTTAATTTTCTTATTTACCCCCCAAAAGAAGCCCCTATGTTAAAAATTCATTTGTTGACGTTACATGTCCGTCTTTGGGTAACAGACTAACATATGTGTACCAAATTTCAACTTAATTGGTCCAGTAGTTTCGGAGCAAATAGGCTGTGACAGACGGACAGACAGACGCACGAGTGATCCTATAAGGGTTCCGTTTTTTCCTTTTGAGGTACGGAACCCTAAAAACTGGTCAAGTGCGAGTCGTACTCGCGTTTCAAGGGTTCCGTACATCACACAATTTATAGCAATTTTTTTGTACGTGAAACTTTGAAATACCCCAACGGGTCAGTTCAAAACCCAGATGTAACATGAAGTGTTATGGCGCCGTGGCTTATATCTCTGCAACTACGCAAAGTAGCAAAGTAGCTTGGATAGGAATATTAAATGCCAAACAATAGTACAAGTCCAAATGCGAAGACTGAAGGCCGAGCTCCGCGTAGAGCTGAAAGCTCGGAGCGTCCAGCGGGTTCGCGCTTCCCACAACTTCCGCAAGTGTTTTAAAAGCGAAGGTCGAAAAGACATAATATATATCTTATACCTTTAAACGAGCAATTCTGTGTATGGTCCTGGGTTCGAATCCCGGTAAGGGCATTTATTTGTGTGATGAACACAGATATTTGTTCCTGAGTCATGGGTGTTTTCTATGTATATAAGTATGTATTTATCTATACAAGTATGTTTATATCGTCGCCTAGTACCCATAGTACAAGCTATGCTTAGTTTGGGGTTAGGTCGATCTGTGTAAGATGTCCCCAATATTTATTTATTTATTTTATATATTTATTTATATACATATTTCGGAATCTCGGAAACGGCTCTAACGATTTCGATTAAATTTGCTATAATGGGAGTTTTCGGGGGCGAAAAATCGATCTAGCTAGGTCTTATCTGTGGGAAAACGTGCATTTTTGAGTTTTTATGTTTTCCGAGCAAAGCTCGGTCTCCCAGATATTAGTGCTAGAACATGTAACAATAGTACAAGTACCTAATCAATCAATAGTAGGTACAAGTACCATTGCGGCTGTGTGCCAGATACAGCCTAAGTAGTCGACATTTTTTGTCTTCAATCGGACTCACGCTTAAACCTAAAGGCACACCTCTTCGGGACGCTTCGGACCTTCGGCCTTATGCAGATATCGGCCTAGGGCCTTCACAATAGCTGTCTACACCACGTTTCACTTAAACCATTGCTGCTGTGTCCCTAAAATTACCTAAACGCATTTTTGTTCTTAAATCCGACTCACGCTTGACTGTAGATTTTTAACAGGTTTTCCTGTCATCTTTCGGTAAAGAACTATTTTGTGTATTTTTTTCAAAATTTTAGACCCAGCAGTTTCGGAGATAGAGGGGGGGGATGGTAATTTTTTGTCTATTTTCTTGAATAACTTTTAAACTGTTTATTCTAAAATTATAAAAAAATATGTTTGAGATTCTTACAATGAGCCCTTTCGATTGATATATAACACTATATAGTTTGCTAAACTTTGTTTTTTAATTTTCTTATTTACCCCCAAAAGTAGCCCCTATGTTTAAAATTAATTTGTTGACGTTACATGTCCGTCTTTGGGTTTCGGGTCACAGACTTACATATCGACGCTGGAAAGGAGAAATTGGATAAGCGACATTTTCAGAGAAATTGAGTTATATACATCGTTGGAATCGCCAGATTTTTCTGCATCGAATGGACTAGGTTTCGTACCCATCTGACGACTTTAGTGTCGCTTATCCAGTCGGTGATTTGGAGAATCACTGGTACATTTAAGTTACTAAACGACTTAGTTTACAACAATTTTTTGAAAAGTGGAGATTAGATGAAAAGTTATTCGATGTAATGAACCTTAGAGTTTTTTACTTATTTGCCAGTTCAGCTTAAGCTTAGCTTGGATAATTTTGCCTTATGACAACTAACCTTTCACTGTCGGTTAACTATTTTTACCTGACCGAATAATAGCTTTCTATATCATATGGATAAATTTACTTAACTGTCAAATGTGAATTATTGGCGTTTATCATTATTTACCTAATTTCAGATATAAAAAATTTGTCATTTATCCCATTTTACCTGAAATTAGTTGGAAGCTACCTAGTATTTTTTTTAACTTAAGTACTTTCTTTTTGTTGTTTTTTTTTTCATAACATCAGAAAATGCCAAATAACGGAAAAAAAAATATTAATCTAAGGTATGAAAACACGAGATAATATTTTTTCCTATTTTGGTTTCAAATATGAATTTCCCATTCTTACTGGTACCTCATAACTCATAATTATGTTGACCCTTTTAAGCAATTTTGATCTCAAATAGAAATGGTACTCTTGTTATCTTAAGACTCGTTACATAACTTCTTATTTGAAATAAAGCTATACAAATTCCTTAAAGGGCTTTTTTTTATATGCGTAGGTATGCCAATCTTCCTTGTGGTTGATAACTATAAAACTCATAGAATGTAGATGTATCATAGGTTCAATGTGTCGCATAAGCGGCTTATCGAGTTTGAAATTGCTCCTTAAAAAGTGTTAGATAATTTATCTTGATTTGTTTTTTGGAAAATTTTACGTATTTACTTTTTTGCTTGACTATAAAATAAGCATACTTTGCAATAAGATAGTTTTTACTCGATCAATTCTGACACCAAATTTACCTTGGAGTTTTTTACCTGACTAATTTCTTGTGAAATGTGTCGGTAAGATAAATTTACCTAAATTTATTTTTACGACCATTTTGCTTAAGCGACACTAAATTCTTAAATAACTCATTTAAAGGTAAAATAATAATAGGATAATGTAGAATACATCACTATAACCATATAAAATGTCTAATTTAGGAAATACGTCATCATTAGGAATTTTAATGATTTTTTTTTAGAAAGTCTTACAGTTTTTTGGCTCCCCCGTAAAGTTAGCTGCGTGTCGCTTATCCAATTTCTCCTTTCCAGCGTCGATATGTGTACCAAATTTCAACTTAATTGGTCCAGTAGTTTCGGAGCAAATAGGCTGTGACAGACGGACGGACAGACAGACGCACGAGTGATCCTATAAGGGTTCCGTTTTTTCCTTTTGAGGTACGGAACCCTAAAAATAAAAAAAAAACTGTCTAAAAAAGAAAGGAATAATGGTAACATCAGATGAAACATAAATGTGTAGTACAAAGGCGAACTTATACCTAAGACGTTCTTTTTTGAAGAAACGTCACTTTTGACACTAACATATCCGATCCATATCGTATCTTGAGCAAATTTTTGACGTACCTTTATTAAACTTCGAATCAGAAGCCGTATCATGGTCGCATTTTTATCACCTGTCATGCCATGCGTGACTTTCGCACTTACATATTTGTTAGAACGTGACAGCATGGTGACAAATGATAAAGAGCCGATCATAGCCCTACAGGACGACTGTCTTTATCACGCCATCACGTAGACAAGTACGACCATCATATCCCTATGCTTCTGCACATTATTTTTGAAGATAAACTACTGTTTTGTACAGGTATTGTGTACGTTTGACCAACACACAATAAATCTAGTTTATTCCGATGTGTGTTCAGTTGACGAGGATGCAGAGGGGCTACCGCGAACCACGTTCGACGTGTTGCCTCCCTGTCACAGTTACGTACAAGTTTACAAGTGCGACAGAGAGACAATACGTCGAATGTGGTTCGCGGTAGGCCTCCAGTAAGCGCTGCTGAGCATTAACGACAGCAGCAGGAACGCGGTATTGATGACTAGTTGTTATAGCTACCTACGCCACCTGCCTACTATGGTTTACTTCACTACAGTCAGCTTCAATAATAGTGGACATCACTAGTTATGCGTCAAAAGTATACGCCACGGAACCCTATTACTAAGACTCCCCTGTCCGACTGTCCGTCTGTCTGTCTGTCGGTCACCAGCCTTGTATCTCATGAACCGTGGTAGCTAGGCAGTTGAAATTTTCACAGATGATGTATTTCTGTTGCCGCTATAACAACAAATACTAAAAACAGAATGTAATAAATATTTCAGCGGGGCTCCCATAGAACAAACGTGATCTTTTTGCCGTTTTTTACGTCATGGTACGGAACCCTTCGTGCGCTAGTCCGACTCGCACTTGGCAGGTTATTTTTACTACATTAAAACCTCCACCGTAGGTAGTTTTCTTTATCGATGTTTTCGCACCACTAATAAGATATGTCAACAACAAAGCGTGTTGCCAACATTTTCGCTCATTATTCCTTCCAGGAAAATTATTTAATATTGTTTTCTTTGCTATTTCTAGGGATAATCATCGGGTGTTATACTCGTATTGTTATGTTCTGATCATACTTTTCCAACAGATATAATTTATTTACAGTCCCAATGCCTGCTGCGACCGGTTCATGAGTGTCTATTGTTGCGCCTGTGAACGGGTTCCAGCAGGCGTTCTAGATGACATTAAAGCTCTCCAAAGGGCTTCTACGTGTTCATCAAAAACCACTATCAAAAAAATTGAATTTCGTGGCCCCTCAAATCCAAGGAGATGCAAATAAGAATGAATAAAACAACCAGTTAATTATTTTCTTGACTGTAACAAAATAAACGTAATAACACAATAACTTTTTAAATAAGCTCTAAGTCTTGGTCGCACATGAAAATAGCAAGTAGATACGAGTATTTTAATATCCTTCACAAAACAAACAGCAGCCAATGCTACTCCAATATTGGATTTCGTTCTTTGTCTAAATAATTGCATTTCCCTGGTTTATCGGAATTTTTAATTTAGTTGAATATCTTTTTACAACTTTCGGGGTGGAAATTGAAAAATAATTCGTGTCGGTGTCTATCAAGGTGGCTGAGAGGATTTTCCGTCGGCAGGCATTGGCAGAGGTCGTCACCGCCCGAGGCCGTCCCCCAGAAATTGAGTTATCACTGCCAGTATTTCAATTTAAACGCTATGCCTAATTCCGTAGGGTTATTCGGGTGCCGTGTTGTTGTGATGCGCAATGTTTTTAGACGACTGCCCAAACAAAAAGAGTGTATTGTTTTCAGCGTTCATGTTTTACGATCTGGCCAGCTGGGGGCCGATTTATTAATTTCGGTCTCTCGATTTGGTCACTCGAAAATCGGTGGACAACGACGAAATGATAATTTTAAATACGAGCGATAGACATTTGGAATCTAGTGGTATTTACCACTCGTTTTCAATTCTATTAGTAGAATTAAAATGCCTAGTAGTGGAGATATTATTGTTCGAAATACACGAAATCGAACGGTCGAAATTTAAAAATGGGCCCTCAGCACTCGTTTGCAGTCATGGGTCAAAAATGCTCGTAAATACGAGCATTTTTTCTGTGGATGTGGACATTACAAGTAATATGAAATAACTACTACGAAAGCTGCAATTGTTGCAAATATTTAGCCGTATTTGAATTTTATCCTGTAGTTATAGAAAATGCATATAACTCGTAATTAATAAATTATATAATAATACAGTAAAATTATACATTTAGCGTTTGCGTCAAATCCGGTAGTTCTGATTTTTTGCAGACTTATTTATGATGTTGGTCCAATGAATAATCCAAGTTGGTGACCTCGAGCGCCGAACGCAACTTTGTCAAAAATCGAAAAACCTGCGAAAATTTCGGTTTTTGTTTAGTTTTGGGCGATTCTAACCCTAAAGAACTAGTTTTTGATAGTACCTTCCTGAGACGTTTTTAAAGAAGACTAAATTTGCTACAATACGAGATTAGAACTGTCTCTGTAGATTGAATAGTTTCCGAGATAAAGGCTTTCAAAATTTAGATTTTTTTGAAATTGAGCTCGTAAGCTAAGTGAGTGCAGTGAGTATGCACTTATGACTAGGGCTTGCATTCCGGAATTCCGGAATTTCGAAATTCCGGAATCTCGGACAAATTTTCCGATATTACAATTCCGGAATTGAGACCATTGAATATCGAAAATTCCGGAATTGGATTTAAGTACTTTTATTAGATTTTACTATTTTACTATGCTGGTGTTATTAGCCGTCGCTGACAAAAGTCTGAAGTCTAATAGCAGCATGCTGCATTAACTAACATGCCTCATTAACTTAACCATTGAAAGCCATACATTTACTTGCCCAGCATCTTACCTCGTACATGAAACTTTTGAATTAATTTATAAATATTTGGATATTTTATTCTCAATTCAGAAAGAAGTTTCCTCAATGAAAGGTTTCGGATTTTGTAGTGTAGCAGCTAGCAGCACATTAAATTCTGAATTAGGAACTAGTATGGAAAAACCAAATTGGGAAAGCGTAACTTTTTAGCATGTAAAGCACGTTACTGTCTTACTGTTTTACATTAGGTCTATGAGCCATTAAAGTTATTATTTTACACTTCATTAGAAAAAGCAATCAAGAAATTTACTTGACGCTTCTTTTTCTCACCAGCCTGTAATGAAACGCTAATGAAATCATTTAGCCCATTTGGTTACATGTCAATAAGGCTTACGTTTTGGACACTAGTCGGCAATGCATAAAGGTAATAGGTACAGCTGAACTTTAATACATAAAAACAACCTTAACTAAGGAACAAATAATCGTTATAGGTACATGAACACAATAAATGCCCTTACCGAGATCGGAACCTCATCAGGACCTTCATCTTCGTAAACAGAGAGCCACTAGGTAGGCTACGAAGCCATTATATTTAGACATTATATAAAATTAGGCATCAAATGGTATGCCTGCAATCCAGCATTCGTAGTTTCCCCAAATAAATACGCCGTATCATTGAAGTGAATAAAAGTGACCATAGTAATAAGGTGCTAATGTAATGTCCTATAATATTTATTTGTTTATTTATTATTAATATTTTTCGATTAATAATACTTCAAATTCAATTCCACTAAAACTAAACTTAACTAAAATTTTACTTTTTTTGTTGTTTTTTATTAAAAAATGTAATAAAAATATTACTAACCCTAATTCCGGAACCAGTTCCGGAATTCCGGAATTGGGACCCAATATCGAAAATCAGCTCCGGAATTGGAAACCGTCCGATATTGCAAGCCCTACTTATGACTCAGGCGATGCCGCTTGGCGCGATTGTTCCTAAGGTCAAACAAAGCTGATTTAGCGCGGTAGCCACGATATCGTACCGTGCCTACCCCCCAAAAAGGGAGGGGAAAGGGTCGGATCCCCAGGTCCAATCTAAGCTATATTTCTTCCTGCTCTTAGCAACTAGGGCAAGTTATATATGATTTTCATATAATTTAGGGCTTCCTTATTCTATAAAGTATCACTTAAAAGCAGACATTCATACATTTTTTTGTAAAAATATGAAGCGGATTGAGTGACGATTTCCATAGAAATGTAATCATGGCCAAATCAAAAGTTAAAAATCTTTAAAAAAACACTTAACTTGGCGTTTTAAAAGTATGAATATAATGTTTTCATCCCTAAATTATATGAAAATGATATATAACGTGCCCTAGCTCCTAAGAGTAGGAAGAAATATAGCAAAGATTGGACCTGGTACTATCAAAAACTAGTCCTTTAGGGTTAGAATCGCCCAAAACTAAACAAAAACCGAAATTATCGCAGGTTTTTCGATTTTTGACAAAGTTGCGTTCGGCGCTCAAGGTCACAAACTTGGATTATTAATTGGGCTAACATCATAAATAAGTCTGCAAAAAATCAGAACTACCGGATTTGACGCAGACGAGCCACGTTACAAAATTCTACAATTTCACTGGATTATAATTGTATAAAGTAAAGACGCTAAGCACGAAAAATTTCGTACATTGACCCGCCTGTTCCTATCTCTATCGCACGCGCGTAATTATATTGTTGTCCCGCCCATATGCCGGCGGTCAATGCCACTGTGCGAACGGGAAACCAATATAATTATGCGCGTGCGATTGAGATAGGAAATCAAGGGATGTCCATGCGACCCAAATACCGACATACCACAGACACTCAACCACTTAATATATAACTGTCCAAGATTCTCTCCAAGACGCCACAACCTTCTAATCACCTGTCAAAACCTTAACATCGACCCATATAACTTACAGGCCATACTTACAAAATAATCTACCACAAAATGCTTCAACGATTTCATAGAATTAACAATTTAAAATCTTTCAACGGCACTTAAAACGAAAACACTCATTTGTTAATTTCTTCATTTCTCAATCTCTTCCGTTTCAAATCACTTCACGCTACACACACACACACATACACATACTACACTTCACAAACACAAAACATAAACACCATATCCCGACTAGAACAATTACACACCCGGAAACAACGTGTATACCGATAGCGCCGCGTTTCCAGGAACATAACAATATTTATAAAAAAAAAAAGGGTCAATATACGAAATTCTTCGCGCTTAGCGCCCATACTTAACTTATGTGTAACAAAACATTAAAAGCAGACAATTATCATGAACTATTGAACTGATTTTATCTTTAAAAAAATTGTTATGGTGGTCATATTCAATACCTGTATTACTTCCCGAATTCCGGTATTGTAAGCCAATATCGGATTTCAATATCGTCCAACATTGGATGCCCTAATATTCAGAATACGGTCAGAATCAGCCCTATGTGATAGAACTATCTCACCGGGTTTCGACATACACATAAATTGGTTATAAACGGACTTTTTGGCCGACGACGGACAATTTGATTCGTCCGGGGATTAGTTGCCCCCGGTCCGGGATTAGCTTCGTGATTAAAACTGGCATGCAACGAATAATGCTAATATAGATACAGGTAAAAGCTATGAAAACTGATCATTTTGTATAAAAATTTTCTTACCAAGTCACCTGTGTTCAACTGTTCATCGCTCTTGAGTGTAAATTGAAACCGTAAACTAATTACAATTATTAATTTAACTTTTTCGACGCCGTGTCAAACACAAAAGCTGTCACTCGGACACCACGTCACCGAAGTGTCAAAACTGAAATTGAACTTTATGCATATGCACGTAGGTCTATCTATGTTGCTCTGTGGTCTGTGACGTATGTAGCTTACGTTAAATCGAGGCCCCGACGTGTTCTGTACGTCTACCATCAGTTGTGACATATACGCTCACGTCTACGTAACTTACTTTCTATGCATCTTGCTCGTACTCGCATATTAGTGCAAGCGAGGTGTACACACAGAAAGTAAATTACGTAGACGTGAGCGTTATGTCAATGTCAAAACTGGTGGTAGACGTACAGACGTTGTCTGTTCTCAGTAATATTGTAATAGTTGCCTAGTGTGACCTATATATTCTCGCAATGTATGGTTATAGGGTAGGAACCCCGTGTTTAAATCACTCGCAATAGTTATGATATTTATTCTCCCATTATAGTAGTTTATGTGACTGCTACATAATGAAAGGCATTAAAATACGAGTGTGGGTTTATGAAACGAATGAAATGAGTTTCATAATAGTATCACACGAGTGTTTTAATGCCTCATTATGTACAGTTACATACACTGCTTTATCTACACACATATTATAAACTTTCTATGATATATTCACTAACCTCATATTACAACCGACATTGGGGCACTTTCCTCTCTGGCGGAACTCGCGGATATGAGATGGCGTCTCCGAAATATCTTAATCGCACATTTTACACGAAACTTTTGTTATAGTTACTTTAAAAACAACAAAACAAATTATTTTTTACTACAAACTAATTAAAAGATAAACTGTACGTCAAATGGCGGCAAATGAAAACTTTTTTCACGCATGTCACGTATCCGTAGTTTTTTTTTTATTCAGAGACAAACTAGAGTCGGGGTCGATTACCATATCGTCCGATACCAACTTACAAGCGAGATTTGTCAATATTGTATGCAATTGACATTTGATTTCGAATAAAACGTCATCCCTACTGATATTAGAATAGGGGTCAAATCAAATTGCTTTTTTTTTCAGAGATGTTCGAAATTGGAATTTCATTACCAAATCGATTTTGATATAGTAATGAAGCTATTACCACATTTTCACAGATAAGAAATTTGCTGTAACAAAACAGTTTATCGTAATGTGGGCCATTATTTACGGATTTTGAAGGCATCATAGAGAGTTTATGATATGTGTGTAGATAAAACTCTTAACGATATGATTGCCCGTGTTAAACTGGGTTGGGTTGGGAAGTACGTTAAAAATTTAGAATGGAACCCGAAAAAAATACGAACATTCGTAAAACGCTTATATTGGCGAATTCGTAATAAAAGCGATGATTGATATTCCGCGAAGACGAATATTCGTATTCGATGCACTTCTATATACTGTACCAATATCAATTTAGCACGAACATACCGGTATTCGTATAAAACCCGTAATAATTTTTTTGGTAGGTAAATAAAAAGGTTTTGTATAATGTAAAATTTCGTGATTTCCATTTAATTTAAGTACAAAAGGACAATTTTTAATTATTAAAATAGTTAATAGACGTATATCAGTTTGACTTTCGTAGAACTAAAATACAGTGTAGATACAAGGTTAATTAAATAGTTACTGCTGTTTATATTGGTACATCGTAGGATACTAAAACCAAGCAAAGCACCCGTTCACTATCGTGGGAAACTTTATTACGTCTAGAATATCTAGATTAAATTCCTCTCAGGCTGATTGCCCTAACTTTTAGAACTACTGTTGAGTAGTTCGTCAATAATAGAAGCTTTGGCAATGCGCCTGACCAAAATACCTGTAATTTCATATTAATTACTTAGTTAATTTATACTACGACTAGTATTACTACTACTTAATGGCGCAACGACCCAAAATGAGTCATGGCCTCCGTCACGAGTAAACGCCAGTTGTCTCGATCCAGCGCAATCTCCCGCCAGTTCTCGGCTTAATTTATACGATTCGAAAAATAATAATAATATAATTTTCCCATACATATAATAGGGGACAATAATATACCGGACATTATAGATAATATAGATGCGTGCGAAAGCGGAACCCTTTCGACAATTTAATCAAATTGAATGTAGAGGTATGAATCTCACCAAAGTAGCCTATTCTGGGAAATTTCAATGTAACCCATAAGTTAGACTTTAGAGAGTCCGTCTAAACTAACTTTACACCGACTTGAGGGCGTGGCGTGTCATTATAAATGTCATATTTCAATAGAATTTGACATAAATGATATCTAACATTGCCACACTGTCATTGCAAATGGCATTCAGATAGTTTTTGATGGTAAAACGTTCTACTATGACTGAACATTTGAGGGAAAGTATCCCATCCTCTCCACCCGGCATAAGTCACAGGGCGTCCAAAGACTTATAAAAACGAAAAGTCGTCAGGTACTGCGTGGTTCTTCTTCATAAAATACCTCTTTTGTTCAGGGCTTATTCAAGCTAGAATCTGAATTATGCACGCTTTGACTCCGTGTAGGTCAGTTCATTAAGGAGTTTAATATTACCGTTTAAGCCGTGGAGAATAATGTTTATATAATATTACTTTAAAACAACATGCTTTACATTAAGATGGGAATGTTTGGATAAAGGTTGCTGCTTAGTTTGAATGGAATTAAGCGCTTGCGGGGAACTTGAGGTTTCTTGCCGCAGTGTTAGGAAAAATATTGTGTGCTTTTTTTCGCAGTAAAAATGGAAAATCTTGTAATTCTGAGTAGAAATGATATTTAAATCTAAATTCTAACAAAAATGGTAGGTACACATTTTAAAAAGAGATGCCTATTGCGTAAGTGACTATAATATTAGCCAATAAAAAACGTTTGCTAAATAAGTTTTGGTCTTAATAGGTACAATTTGACAATGTAAAATTATGCCAAATGATAATTTGACCAAATAAATTTAATCCGAAGTGTAAATTTGCTAAAGATTCTGTTGGGAAATGAAACTACTGTGATAAAGTTTGTTGTAAGGTTGTAACTGGCCATATGCCTATTACGTAATATTAAGCTCATTTATCAATATAAAACTTACATTTTAGCGGTGAAGGAAAGCTTCCGGGAGCTTCCTTGCCGGTCGTGTGTTTACATCACGGTTTTCATTGAAATTTCTAAAAATGGTAACTCGAAGCACTTGATTTCATAGTCTAGTCTTTATCATATGTATCCACGATTAAATTAATTGCTTATTAACTTAGTAAAAACAAAATAATAACAAGGATTTGTTTGCGAAAACATTTGACAGTAGGGGAGGTCGTTGACATTGACAGGTGTTAGCGCGGTGACGTTCTGATATCGTTTTAAACCGCAAAATTCAAAAAGCGTGAGGTAGATAAAAGGTTACAATGATTAAATAATTAGCTTCTATTATATGTTTAATACATTATTATAAAAATAAACATGAAATACGTCAGTACGGACGCAATATTTGGAATCATAAAGGGAAAGATGTTAACTCAAACATACTTTTGGTTGCTTTAGTGTGCGTAGGTATCGTTGAAAAATAGCTTCATCAGCATTAATAGATTATGAACGTTAAAGTGTAGGACATAAGGCTTATGTAAACAGAATAGGATTTAAATATTTGAATTTCGAATACTGTCGCCAGTTTTATGATCGTATTGTTCGGGTATGGTTCCGTTGGGTTCGGCAGATTATGAGCCTTAATGAGTGGGACATATGACTTAGTAAACAAACAAGGATTTAAGATCTTTACTTCTAAGAGGATCATGTCGCTATTTTTATGACTGCATTGATAGCCTCCACCTTGCTAACATTAAACGATTATGAGTATTAATATGCAGGGAATAAGCACTTTCGAATAGTAAACAAACGGGGATATATGACTCTTCTTCTTGAAGCGTTGAAACGTTTGTCGCCATTTGGATATTATATAAGGCTGAGCGGGCCTTGCTTACGGACTTATTCATTCTCTAATCTTTGGCTAGCAATGTCCCTGGCTTTGGGCGTACATAACGCTGGTGGGTGAAGTTTCTCTGCTACTTTTTCTGTGTTTGGGTTTACCTGGAATTATCCTAGTGAATTTAAGCTTGGAGATTGTGTGTCTGTGCTTGATTGTACGAAGATAATATCTATCTTTGTGGAATTAAGTTAGGACTATGGCGGAGTTTCTTTGCTTTCTTGTGTGTGGGTTTTATCGTGAAGTTTTCTGTGGGTACTGTGTTTCTGGGTTCAGCTTTGGGGGTACAATACCGTTACAAAGCGTGGATTCAGAATGGCAGTGTTTAAGGGAATTTCATGGTTTTGTTTTATTTTGCGTGGGGTTCTTTTTGTAAAAGTAAACTTAGATATTCTCATACCCTTTTGCTAATTTTAAAGCCAGATCATTGTTTGGACTGACAGTTTGTCCAGCTAAGCATTCACTCCGCCTAACGGTGTCAAAGGATTGGATGGTTAGGAGTCTTTTGCTCCAAGTGTGAGAGAGCTTGGCATTCCCTTTTATACTTGCACAAGGGATGAGCATCTCACTGGTCTCAAAGTCCAGCTGTTTAGATGGATGTGGGGACGTCACGTGTGCGTCATCCGGAGTAATCTGGGCCCACTGAAGTCGGCAGTAATTGAGGCTAGGTCCCCGCTTAAATATATTTATCTATTTCGGTGCATTGGTACGTGCTTGTGCTGGTTGCAGGGCGGGACTCTGTCGTGATTGATATCATATCTCACAGTTTAGGTCGTGGCAGAGTTTCTCTTGTGATTGGTGCGGGTGTGTGCTAAGGGTATCGAGCGATTATATACACGGAATAGGGCGGCCTACTTCCTACCTCTTAGCCCGCGGGCGTAGGAAGGGGGGTCAAAAACACCGGCCTGTAGGTTGCCTTATCGGTTTCGCCTGCCGAACGCTTACAGCTTCTCGTAGGGACAACACTTGTGTATATTACAAAGCATTAGGTCGATGGTAAGAACGAACTATGCTTTGAATATACTAGATTAGGGCCTACGTTTAGGAATAGGGTAGAATCACACACTAAATATGGGGCTTCTGTTAAGTTGGTATATATTTCTCCTTTTAAGGACTTCAAATATGGTATCATTATTTTAAGTCATGCGGTAAGGTGGTTAATCGTCAAAATCTCCTAATATTTTAATTTATCTGGGTAAAAAGGTAATATTTCAATGTTATCTATCACAATTCTGGTCTTCTGGAGTAGAAATGAAGTACTGGGTATTGTAATCAGGTTTCTAAGGTATTTACAAAACAAATTCTTTAATATCAAGCTGGGTTTAGGAACACAGACTTTTCTGAGATAGAAAATCGAAGAAAGGATTGTTTTAGGGACCCTTTGGCAGGCAGAAGTAATCCAGAGGATGTTTCGAGCTAAATATATCTACTCGTCTTGATATTCTTAGTCTTATAAAGCTTAATTTTTAACAAATAAACTTAGTACTTCGTTTATACCTCTAAAAATCAGATTTACTGTTTATACTCTTAGTTCTGGGAAATGGGATGAAAGGATTCGTATCCTTAGCTTTTGAATGTAAAAAAGATTAGTAATTTTGATGACTGATGGATACTTTGACACTTCTTTTCATCATCATCTAGGTGCGCTTATCTTACGAAGTGTTGGTCATAGCCCTTCCGGCTAAAATGGTAGGCTAGGTGTTTCGATTGATTTTGTAATCGGACTAAGAGTTCCCAGACTTGCATCGGGCATACGGAGTAGCACGTGTGAATAAGTCACACATCGCTTAGAAGTTGATAGTTAACTGTAATTATCCTTAAAATCCTAGGGAGTAAATGAGCTTACCTCAGGAGTGCTACTTCTATGTTATCCCGGGGACTTAATAGGCGTAGCAGGATTTTATCAACAAATATTTTTATATTTATATTATCAATTATCGTATATGCTACATATATCTTCAATATCATTCTTGTTTTGGTTCTTTTAATGACACTTACATTACGCCATAAAACTCGTAGTATTTCCTATTCTTATAATTAAATAAAACGGTTTCATTCTATTTCCTAGCTACGTCATAAATTATTTTAGTATATTAAATATTCTTTAATTAAAATCTAGGTAGGTAATAATATCTAAAAACAGAGTCCAAAATTTAGCTTTACTCATTAAAGAATCTAGGTTTCCGCGGTTCACTTCGAGGGGGTCCTAACTGCTAGCTAGACGATCACGACAAGGCCAAATTATAGGGGTAATCATTAAGGGGGGGTTTATTATATGTATTTATTAAGGGGGTATTTATAGATATATATTTGGGGAGGGTACATTTTGGTTCCGTGACCAAGGGATCTAAAATGTTCCTTTTAGGTTCATTTTGGATACCGAGGTTTCTAAAAATAAATAATAGAAAGTAGCCCAATGGGTTACATTTTGGTGCCGTGACCAGGATCTAAAATGTTCCTTTTAGGTTCATTTTGGATACCGAGGTTTCTAAAAATAAATAATAGAAAGTAGCCCCAATGGGTTACATTTTGGAGCCAAAGTGACGCAGGATGTAGGTTACCTGGGGTTACTACGGTTTTTTAAGATATATCTATGTAAAAAGTAGCCTTTATGGCTTTTGTTACCGTGAAAGTGGAGTGGGTATGCTTATTTTTGGATTCGTATTCTGTTGTGTTTTAAATAAAAGTCATGAAACATTAATTTTATTACTTAAAAAAAATTATCTATCTAATTTTTCTTTTACTTTATTATTCTATTGTAGTAAGGGTTACTCTCTGTAGACGAAAACAACGTAATTTCAGTTAGCGTATTTATTACAACACTATGTACAATTACTGATAGTTTTTACGTAACGAAACTTCTGTAACTTCAGCAGGAGTATGCACTTACGAAGCCAGCAAGCATTAATCTTCTCCTAACATATTAAAATCGATCTGAAATTTGCATCTCCGACGTCACGATTCTACGTCGACACATCGTTAGCGTGTTCTATCTCGGAGGTGGCGTCATCTCTTGACGAGTTTGGTACTACATTTTTACTCGTTCACTGCTCGCCGTAATTAGGGTTTGATTTCATATTT
The DNA here is from genome assembly GCF_910591565.1 of Cydia splendana. Classification (NCBI taxonomy): domain Eukaryota; kingdom Metazoa; phylum Arthropoda; class Insecta; order Lepidoptera; family Tortricidae; genus Cydia; species Cydia splendana. Next base: position 5,240,602 of record NC_085976.1, on the reverse strand, counting down.
TTCAGCTAAAGATGTGTGTCATCACAACTATAAATCCATCTTCTTGCGTCATTGATACCTGAAAAATAAAGTAACAAAATTAAAGTAGGTACATGTAGAATGTGTGTATGTCTATAACATTAGCTCTTATTACGGTTATCAGACTTATTTCTCTCGCGCCTTAGATTCGTTAAGAAATTAGTTCATTGCAGGTACCAATAACAATAATGAAATAAATAAATAAATATTTTCGGGTCAGTTTTTCACATATCCACAGCTGGTACTGCGGGTACTTGGCGGCGAGTACATACTTGTATGAATAAATACATACTTAGATACAAATAATGTCCATGATTCGAAGTAGCCGCGTCTTTGCCACGCAGCATACGTAGGCAGGGTTACTAATAGACTAGAGATAAGATAACATTACCTAAAATAGTCTAGGCCAAGATATCTAGTTGTGTAAAAAGTCATGCTTTAGTCTAAAGTTTTGGGGGCGTGTAATAGTTCATTTACATGCAAAATACTAAGGTACAGGGGGCGTATTCTGCGACTTTCTTATTTCCCATCTTAAAAGTCGGCAACGCTTTTGCCACCCTCTGTTTTTGCGGGGTGTTGGTAACCATTTGCCTTCAGGCGAGTCATTTCATTTCATTTATTCGTTGTAAAATCATGTATATAAAAACAAAAAGATGTTAAATAATTAAATAAAATCAGTCATTCGTCTGCTTTTGCCTTCTATATCATAAAAAAATAATAGATGTACACATGCGTTGATTTAAGAGTTAGATCTTTGTTAGACGGCTTGTTTACTGGTAAAATATCACTCTATAACCTACAGAACAAATAATAGGGACCGTGCGCTTTGGTGGGTCTGCCGTCTTGTGGGCTGAATCGGAAGCATGTGTACACATGTGGATTGCCAAGGCAGGTGCTGCCATCTACCGTTCTCGTCGGTACGTTTTCTTGTACAAGGTAGGTTTTGCCATTTCATAAAAGGCATAATCGACACGTTTGCGCCTCGCACCAAAAATCTGACGGCCTACCATAGCCTTGACTTTTATAGAATAGTATTAAGGAACAGATAGTTTTGTTAGGTACAAATCTTACTATGTGTTCGTCTGAGTGACAACCACACATGCTAGAAATAAGCTTAGGTTGGTTACTGTATGCGAATATCGTACATTTGCTACCATAAGATAGGAAAGACAAGCATGTATGTGTATGTATGAGCTTGGATTTGAATAGGTTGAGAATACTCAGGTTGAGTAATGTATGGTATGTATGAAAATCAGTAATAGTACATCATACACTTATTATTAGAGATTTAGTGGAACATACACATGTTAGAAAAGTTATCTACATACTTTTCGGTACGGAACCCTACTGTTTATTGTTTTGTCATTATTGGTTAAAGCCTCAGCGAGTTACTTTGTGTGGGCTTCCTCACTCATTATCGAATCTGCTCAAATAATTTCATTAAAATCGATTAGGATATGTAACGCGCGAAGCACCTGGACGAACAGTGTGCATACATAAGCATATTTGTACTATAAAGTGGGTATATCATCATAGGTTAGTTAGGATTACAGTACTGTTCTACTGACGGTACTTTTCAATCGTGTACTGAGTACAGTCAAATAGTATACAGTTGATTAAGCTAGCATACTAAATAGGTACCTAATAAAAACGTAAAACGAAGGATTCTTTTGTTCTGTAGTTTTTCTGGGTGTAGCAGTAACAGCAGCCATTTTTGCAGCAAAGTTCTTGAGATGAAGCCAGCAAACAGGGGTCTTCATGTATCAGTAGCAGTCTAGGGTTCTTGGTAGTCTGAAATAAGTTAGACAAGTACATATTAGAAAATTCAGTTCAAATAATAGCTTTAGATTTTTAGACAATATGTCAACATTTTTCTTAACACATCCATTCGCGGGGGCGCGATATTATTTTTAATGCATGTGTAGTGTAATGAAATATGTAGGTACTTCAACAAAACCAGTCTGGGGTTGTCAGTTACGTACGCAATCATAATCATTTATTCGTCGCAATTCATGGTATTATTACTGATGTTTTCAGGTTAAATGAGTACAGCATCACATATGCTCTCCCGAATTTCAACAATATTATCGTCAATATAATGATATAGTAAAAATATGCAAAAGTAGGCAGTACTTCATATTTTTCAAATTCCAAAAAACTTTGAGAATCTTTGCAGGACATACTTCTATAGTTAAGTCACAAATAAGCTAGATTAAGTTTACTTAAGTCAACAGAATTAGAATAGGGTATGTAGGCTAAGCACAGTTTTCAACTCACCGCGCTGTCATCAAGAACTCTCCGCTCAGGCATTTGAAATATTAGTGTCAGACATAAGTCATGAGTTGGTTAGTTTATAATGAGATATGTATTTATATAATGAGATGAAATACCTTTCATAAATGGAAGCAGTCAGTCGAAGTACAGTGAAGGCACCTTGACACTCCGGGACAAAGTCAGCCTCCGGGTAACACTGGAACCGGAATTATGGAAAACTTAGCTAAAGTAGGGTATATTTAAGAAAATCTACTTATAAGTCTCATTAACAGGGTTTATTATTTACTACAGGTAGGGTCTTCACAGTTAAGAAAACAGAAAAAATAAAAATCTTAAGTTTTTTTTTTGTAGAACAAATGGAAAAATTTCAACTTATTTATTTTCTAAGTAGGATTAAGTCTAGAAATTACTGTTATACTTACTAGGGTAGTGTCGAAACACTCGGAGGAGCCTTTGTAGGCAACAATGGGAATTTGCTCCGATCAGCTTAGATGTCACCGGTTAGCGGACAGCCATCGAGTTGGTTTTGTTTGCAAAAAAATGAAACATACATTGTAAGTAATATAACTCACAGTTTAGGGGTCGAAGCACATATGCAATACAATACAATTATTGCACACCTCACATATACGTCATACATGTACTGGTACAGGTTCACATTGATAGACTGCCTTTTCTAACTACCTTACTTTGTAGGTACACAATAGTCAACACCTACCTTCATTGTCTACACATAACAGTAAGGTTTATTGCGACAACAGGAATAATTATGGCAGGTCCAGGTTTATGTTCACATATTTTTATTTAAGTTACCAGACAACTACGGGATCATTTTCAAGAGAAAAATACATATTCATCATCAGTTGTCATTAACATGTAAAGAAACCAGTTTATTTTTAGCTGACACTATCATATAGTTATGATTTTTATAATATATTACATTTCCAGGTTCGAGAAGCACTTATTTCAAAAAAAATTAGTTGAACCATCTTTTAGAACAACAACACTTAAAATTCCAAATACAGTAAGGGCAAGCCTAAGGGTATTTATATGGTAACAGGGTAGTTATACTTACTGTTAAGGGTCAGGAAACATTCTTCAAAATCAGCAAATGGAGTTTTTCACACCATAATTTCAACTTATTTCTCTTCAATAACAGTTTTGTATATCACCAGGGAATCATTTTAATGCAGTTGTCAGCTTACTGAAACATCAAACATAGCTTTTAAAACTTATTGTAATACATATAGTGTAGTGGAGGTCTAATGATATGTTAGACAGAGTAAAACGAAAATCAACCAGTAATTTTTTTAAATACTGATTTTACTTTGATCTCTTTCAGTTTTCCAAAAGAAATGTCTTTATGTTACTGAATAAAGAGTATAAAGAAGGAAATACAATCCACTAGGCGTCGGCATTATAAAGTAGAACGTTGAAAGTAAAGAAACTAATGCTAGCCATTTACAGATATGATCAGTCAGAAAAATAGATTTAATGATAGGTAGGTCAAATTGCGAACAATTATTTTCTGATTGGTGATATTCAAATGTATTTAACAGGGTCTCGATAGCAGTAACTTGTTTAAAGAAGAAACAAGAACATAACCTTACCTTGCTAAAAGGAATGATTCCCAACTTTGTATTTATTTCACTCGCACTGTCACACTGACACTGTCTGTACTTAGGCACGTAAAATAAATAAATAAATAAGTACACTGGATCAGAAATACGGGCACTAATAAAGGTTCCCTGACTATTTAGTTTGATGAAATAAGTAGAAGCAAATTCGTGTGAGGGTCTGAATGCCATTTTCTTGGTCTTGTAGGTTCTTCGATAGATGGAAATCATTATGGACGCTCTCGGAGACTTTCTTTTTACCGTAGTATCTTTAAATTTAGCTCAGTGATATAATTTTGCCTTGATATTTGTTAAAGCATTTTTTTTGCAGGAAAAAATACAACTTTCAACGGAACTTAGGAGATTGACAGTTGGTAAAATTGCCATAGACAAAAATTTCACACAGCCAAATGTAGAAGTCGTAGGACATTCAGTCTAGAATAGCTTAGCCCCCATTCTCACGGGAGCTTTTTCAACGCGCGTTAAAAAAGCGCTTGAATCTGTCTGCACTCTAAATTCGATTTAACGACCAAGGCTTAAAGTCGAAAATCCAACAACGTTTGATAAAAAGCGCCACCGCTGTCGTGTGAATACATACATGGTTATCCATTTGTGTCATTCAAACGCTTTTTTAACGCGCGTTGAAAAAGCTGCCGTGCGAACGGGGCCTTATGGTTTGGATCAATCAATAGATCGATTGCTTAGTTTTTCACATTGTAAAAAATGCGTTTTATCATTCAAATAATTCTACATAAAAATAAAAACTTAAATGATAATATATAAGGGTTTTTGTTTCAATTTTTCATTATTCACGCAAATTATTGGAAACTTACTGAGTTCACTACAATTCATTCTATGGTAAACAAATTAATCCGACCAAATTACGTAGGCTATTTTGGTGTATTGTCAAAAATGTTAGAAAGTGTTTTTGAATTTCATCGCATTGCGAAAGCACGCGGAGGCCCGTTTGTAGAAACGAACTTACACGAACGATTTCGTCTGATATTAAGAATAAGTAATAAATAAATTGCCAATTTCATTTATGCAGTGAAAGATTATTTAGCATTGTTAATAAATCTTAAAAGTACATGTAGTTGTTTCTGTGGGAAAATCATTTATTTACATATATTTATATACTAGATTTACATTTAGGAAGTAAATAGATAACGATCGTAATGGTGGCGCTACTGTAGGAGGTAGTAGGAGTAGCAGCGAAAGCGCTATTATTGTTTGTCCTTGTCACAGTCTCGTGCAGTTGCGTATGTTTTGTCCTTCACTGATGCGAGCGTGTATCGCGTCTATAGGGTCCTACTATCTAAGGTGGAAGATCATAGTAATCGGAAGTTAATGGATGACAACTGTAATGGTGTTGCTACTCACAAAAAAACAATTAATGAAGAATTATAGTAGTACTGTTATTTATTCTGTGATTATAGTTAGGTTTATTCCTTTGTATTGCTACAGATAAAACGATATATTCTAAAAATCAATAAAATAAAATTCAATTCAGTGGGGTGCGCGGGGTTCAAGTTTTTGTGATGGAAGACAGCTTTTCAGGCATACATTTCCGAGTTTGCCGCCTTTCCTACAGACAAACGTGGTTTGCCAAGTTTTTGTTTGCATCTTAGAACTTTAAGAAAAATACGTCTCTGAAACTTTTGACAGTTCTTGGAATTTGTATACGCGGAGTAATTGTTGCTGTATTTTAAGAAATCGTAAAATGAGTCTGTAGATTGGTTTAATAATGGAATTCCTTATGTGAGACAAATAAGAATCATAGTGAGGTTTAGTGAAGTGCATATTAACAAACTGGAACCAGGTTTCTGGTAAATTCGTGTTAAAATAAAATATGTCGGAGTCGTAAACAAAATAACTTTGTTTTTGACGGAATATGTTATTAAGAAGTGATAATATAGAATGGACAATGTTTCGGACGAAAATAAATGTAGATGCTATCCCGGAGTAGGTTCAGAAAAAATGCAAACGCGTATTCAAGTGAAAATTGGGTTATTTTACGTGCATTTTGCAGCCGCAAGTAACGAGTGCATTTTGTAAACAAAACAAAATTATGTGTTTTCTTGTAGTAAATCTATGTTAAAATAGTGCAGTGAGTTAAGTCAGTGACGTGAAAAAGTGGTGGAAATAGTACTTATTATCAAGGAATGTGCATCTAACACGTGAGTAGAAAATTTTGTCGAACCTGGTACTTTTATAGGTTATCTTAGTATAAAAAAAAAAATGTTATCGCTTGTTCACAGTATATACTGCATGTAGGATTTATATATAATCTTTCTAACGTTCCAAAGTTTTAATAAAATGCTCTTTTAATTTTTCTATCTACATGATTCTCGATTAATTTCGTGAAGTTTGGTTGTATTTATATGTGTAGATATTTGCGTTCCTTTTTGAGCTTATTATAATGAAAAAAAAGTTGTATTTAGTCATTGTATGTGTAGGATGCTATAAAAATAAAAGAAATTCAAAAATGTGATTGTTAAATTTGTCACGCTTGTTAACACTCTGATAGCCTAATGGTCTCGACTGTGGGCTACAGTATGTGATTTAAATGTTAGAGGTCCGGGTTCGAATCCCGCATAGTAAAATTGTTTTAATTTTTTATTTTTTTGTTTGTGAATTGGTTTTAATAAATCAGACAATTTTGCAATGTTATTGCTATAAATTAGATCATTTTATGGCTTCATTATATTTAGATTATTTTAGTTTCGTGGTTTATCTTTCTTATACAAGTTGTTTTGGATATATAGCTTAATAATACAAACTGGAGATGGAGTTATGAATAAAAGTTTTACGGTCAGTAGATTAAGATCATCTAGGTACCTACTTAATAGTTCCTAAGAGACCTAGATGTGTAACAGTATTATGATTCGGGTTTTGTGTTAGCTAAGTACCTATATTCCAATTGAGTGAGATAACGTACGTTTGAGGTCATCATCGGTTTCGACAACTGGTCCCAAGAATTGACGTAGGCACTAGTTTGTGGTAGTTACAGTGTACAGTGAAATTTCGGGATAGCTTAGTCACATTGCTTGCTGGTAACCGGATATTCGTGACAAGATGATTGTGCTGCCTATTTGTAGAAGATAGGAGAGGAATTCCTTAGCTACTAGTGTGATCAAGTAACAACAGTCGCGGCTACTTCCTACAATCGTTCTACGGACTGCGGACAATTTCAAGAAACAATATTTCGAATAGAAGAAAGAAGAGGAAGTTAATGAACGTTCAATAGAAAAAATTATGTAATTTTAAAAACTTAATCATCATCATCATATCAGTTTCTTTATCGCTTACTGCTGAGCATAGGCCTCTCTTCGAGTGCACCAATTTTAAAACTAAGTTATTATTATATTTTAATATGAGGTAGCTAAAATCAAATAAAACTAAGCCCAATGTTTTGTGAAGGGATAATATTGTTGTATGTTTGTAGGTAATTTTTTATTTGGTGTAATGTATTTATGTGACATGTCAATGACTTTAGGTTACTTAATCACGTTATTTGAGTATATTTTGCAGCATATAATTATGGTAGGTTGGCCGACGCAAACGTGGCAGCGTACTATCAACGCCGAGCTGCGGGCAGCTGGACTGATTTAGAGGGAAGCGGAGCGCGAGGCACGGGACATATTCATATTTATTGACAGGAGTGGATGGCGCCGTCTCACGAAGGCCTTCTGTACCAATGGGGTACCATAGGACGACAACATCATCATCATAAAATCATCACCATCATTATTATAAATGTCATATAGGGCGTGTTCAGAATTGTCACTCCAAATCAAAGTCTACTTTGATGCTTATTTATTTGGGAGTATGTTTGCATTGTTTTAAGGACCAATGGGCTAATCATACCTATAAAGGCAACATACAAGTACAGTCAATTCTTATGGGTTTTAAATTTATGAAACACGTTCTGTGTTTTGTTCAGTTTTTTTGTATAAGTAGGGTCAATATTATATTTTATTTTTAAATTTATAAAACACGTTCCGGTTTTTACTTCAGTTTTTTTTTGTGGCTTATGTTCATTGAAACAAAGTTGCTCAGTATTAAGGGGATGACATCAGAATTATATGATAATTAACCGGTATATGATTATTGCGAAATAGTTTATTTTTTGGGCTTTTAGAGCGATAGTCAAATATTACAAGCAGCATATCAACTATGTTATAACTAGGTCGACAGTGGAATAGTTGAGCACGTCTCAGAATTAATTTTTCATTATTTGAGTGTACAGTTAGCAGTGTTATACGCTCGTACTCTTTCTCGATTCCTCATGAGTCATGACTGAGGGTCGCGACCATCTAAGGTCGGTATTTTGTTCACCCAAACCTATCATTCTACACAATGCCATTCTGTTAGTAGGCGCTTGTGTAGATCTTTATTTCCTATCCTTATCTATTTCCGTTTAGTACTTTTGCATACTAAATTATATGAAAGGTGGGTCATTTTCTCTGCAGCTGACTGTACTTCTCCAACGTTTGTTTATTGCAAAATCGGGTGACATTATTGTGTTTTGAACAACATTGTTGAACTTTTCTTGTCCTTTTGAACAAGAAAAATAGTCCGCCTACAAATAACGAGCAATTCTTTTATATTTATTTTCGGGGGCGAGGGCCGCGAGGGGGCGATCTGGCTGGGTCTTGTCGCTGGGGGGGCGCGCGTTTTTGACTTTTTGTAAGAGTTTTGTACGTTCGGTCTCCCAGATACTTAAGACGAAACGGGAGCTGAGCTTAAAGTCAATTTTGAGATTTCAAGCTGAATATACCCGTCGCTCTGACGGGGCGTGAGAGACTGTATTTGTGTGTGTAATGCACGCACACAGATGCGTACGCTTGCACCCGCGCGCGCCTCATTGCCGACAATTTGCAATGTTATTTTTCGTGCGTTACTGCCACGAGGCGTTCACTTATTACTTACTGTGTTGCGATTGAATTTTTTGACCCGGCTTACGTTTACGGAACTCGATAATCTTTCTACTACTGTGACTTGGCTTTGTTTACTTGACTTTGCTGATCAGCTTATTGTTTTGGACTCCGTGAGTTGTGGTTACCTATTGGACCGCACGCAATTCATCTACCTTTATTCAAGTAATTAAGCGTAATTAGCCGAAACCTTTATAAGAGTGTAATTCATAAGAAGTACATAAGATATAATTTATGTACTGGTTTGCTGTTATCTTTTAATTGTATCACTTTACATATATGTTACTCAAATAACTAACACGGTTACACTGTTGTAAGAACATTATTTTTCAGGTAGGCCTTATTATACCTACTATAGGCCTTATTACCTCCTAGTACCTTAGTAGTAGTAGTACTACTACGGAAATTGATTCAAAGACTCAAGACTGACTTAAGTGGCAGTAGGGTGTAGGGTTTTTTCTAGGCTTAATGAGTTCGCTGAAGCTTATTTTTTATACTTAGCGCACAGAACCACTAGTTTAACAGTATCAGCTCTAACCACATGTCACCATTTTGTCCTTTACGTAACAAACTCAGGGGCCCAGAATATCCGATGTACCTATCAAATCAAGGTTCTGTACCAAATAAGGCCCGGTTATTATAGTTCGTTATTTTTTAGCATTAGAAAGAAGGTAAACAATCATGACGTGTCTTTTTATTAATAATTATTGAAAAACGCTTTCAAAAATTAGTTTATATTACTTATGAAAGCAAAAGAATATAAAAAAGTACATGATTAATACATACATACATACATACATACAATCACGCCTATTTCCCGGAGGGGTAGGCAGAGACCACGGATTTCCACTTGCTACGATCCTGACATACCACTTTCGCTTCCTTCACATTCATAACATTCCTCATACACGCTCGCCGGTTTAGGGTGCTCTTGCTCATTAATATGATTAATATGATTTATAATTCTAACATATTTGCTATGACTTATTTTTCAATGGTAATTTTTAATAAGACATGTCAAAATCTGTTACCTTAATGCAAAAAAAACGAACTTTAAGCGTGCTAACTTTCAAAATTTCATTTTTTATAAGATAGTATAAGTAGATGGGCAAAAATTTTGCGTCCATGTCCACCAGTGAGTAAGTGATTGAGATACCTAAACATTTAACTTTATAATGTAAAATGATATAATTTACTAACCTACTCGTTTAATTTCAGGTAGGTTGAATAAGGAACCAAGTAACCATGGGGAGGAGCAGTATTTACTAACATTTTCTTTTTGGGTCTTCAGAGTGTATCGTTTCCTTTTTTTTGCACATATTACACTTAAATATATATTCTCTGTGTAAACCCTTACGTCTTTCTATGACAAAGGCAAGATCAGCAAATGTACAATTTGTATGATCGTGCCTGATATTTAAGATCACAGAAAATAAATATTTTAAATCCACTATTCTGCGACCTTCTAAAATTTTGTTTTATCATGATTCATGATCAAAAAGCTCGGATTCAATAGTCATATCAAACGTCGATTATGCAGTTGATGATGAGCTTGCATTTTCTACCATTGGTGCTGCAAATGCATCAACCGGTGGCGATAAACTTTGCCCTCTTGTAAAACAAATTACTATTGTGATTGTGTCCAGCAAAAGGCCAAAATTCGGTTTACTTTCCTGTATAAAATATTACTAATTTATTCATATTTCAGATTAGGTACATAGGTAACTGTCTGAATGTTACAATGCCAGCTGGCAAATTCTATCACATTTGTTTGTTTGGTAGTCATGGTAACATTCACTTACATTGATATCCTTATTAAGATCTGTATCTTATTATCCAGACCTTAAAATATTGCCACCGTTGCCCTTTAAAAAAATACTGTTTAAATAATTGGCTACTCAAACAATGCTTCTATAGTATAAATAATGACTACACAAAAATGGGTAGTATTGTATATAATGCACGAAATAAGGCCCGATTCTTAAGCGGGTTTAAATTTTGAGGCCATGTCCGCTAATACTATAGACAAAATATCAAGTTTAATAAACACAAAAAAAAAACATTGATGGGCCTTATTTTATAATTTAGGCCTTACTTTGTAATTTAAAGTAGAGTTAGGCCAAGAAAAATCTATAGCGATTTTGATAGAACACGCAGTGCAAGTATTATTTCAAACGTCGCTTCTATGAAATTATGACATATAAATAACACTTGCACTGCGTGTGCTATCAAAATTGCTGTAGACTTTTCTTGGTCTGACTCTAAAATATTCTTTATTACACCACAAACATAAAAACAAATTAAAAAAAAAACCGGCGAAGTGCAAGTGGGACTCGCACACGAAGGGTTCCGTACCATTATTTATAAAAACGGTCACCCATCCAAGTACTGACCCCGCCCGACGTTGCTTAACTTCGGTCAAAAATCACGTTTGTTGTATGGGAGGCCCCACTAAATTTTTTATTTTATCCTGTTTTTAGTATTTGTTGTTATAGCGGCAACAGAAATAAATCATCTGTGAAAATTTCAACTGTCTAGCTATCACGGTTCGTGAGATACAGAGATACAGACGGACGGACGGACAGCGGAATCTTAGTAATAGGGTCCCGTGTTTTACCCTTTGGGTACGGAACCCTAAAACCGATTTACAATGTAGATAAAGGTAGCAACAGGCGGTCTTATCGCTGTTAGTTCTTATTCTTCGTTTGTTTAGCATTAGAGTGAAGGTGACGTGTCTTTTTTAAGCATGCAATCGTATAATTATTTATTAGCTTTTTTTGTAATAGTTATGTACTTAGTGGTTAATATTAGTATTTACTATTTTTTTTTTCAATAATGCTTAAAAACGAAGTATAGACATGACAACCAAATATTAACGCCATTGTAGGGCAGGATATACAGAACATGAATCATTTGTACTGTCACGCTCCGTGATTGTTGAGCCATTTAGGGTTCTAGCTAAATTGGACATTCCATAGAGCACGAGTAAGTATGGAACAACCAATTCAGCTAGGACCCTAAATTGCTCGACAATTACGAAGCGTGCCTGTAGGTACCTAAAAATTTTGTTAACCCATTTTAACCATGCAATAAAATATTTTTGATTTTGATTTCTAATTTGAAATATTAGAATCAAAAATTTCATAATAGATTGTATATCATAACTACAAAAATGTGTTCCCTACTCTCAACCCAAAACCCCTTGTATCTTAGGATCTAGATATTTTCACACAAGACGGTTTATCGATAACTTCTTACATCACTAGATTATCGACATTAAATGTCGACTATTGCCCATCACTTTTCTGGCTGTGTACGTATTTAGAAACTTGACTCCGCCCCTAAAATTAGTGCGATAGGGACAACTGCAGCTGAGGCGAAAAATCCTGCGTAAAAATGACAAAAATCGAGGTTTCGTAGTCCTCTTTTTCCTCCCCCAAAACTTAACCAATCGTAACCAAATTTGGAAATCTAAATGATTATAAAATTATCTGTGTCGGACCGTTTTGCTTTTTTGGCTAATTGATATCAGTTTTGAATACCACGCCTCTCATTGCGGCATAGTCTATTAGGCCATTTTGGCCGTTTTTGAAGGGCTCTAGCGCCTTAAAAAACAAAAATATCAAAAAAAGCAAAACGGTCCGACACAGATATTGACAATATTAATCTGTGTTGAAAAAATCATTGCTCTAGCTTCAAAAACCACGGAGGAAAACGAGGACTACGTTTGTATGGAGGAATGACCACTCCTGTTGGCTCTTAATCCTAATATTTGGTCAAAATAAATAGAGATAAATAAATAATAGATAAAATTAAAAATAATTCAACGGAAGTCCTGAAGTTAATGTTTGCGTTTTTTTTAATCGTCTAAGGCTAAAAATAATTAAAGGGTAAACTCGGGATGAGTGCCAGCAATTTTTTTTTCTTTTCTTATCAGAGAGGGATAAAAATAATGGGTTAGTATTGGGTCAAGGCGGGATAGGGGATGTTTTTTTTTGAGTATAAATGTAATAATATGTAAACTTAAAATTCTTTTTATTTCATTTGGATTGCTTACCAGAGCATTGGCTGTCTGTATGAATCGTGTGATAGCGTAGTTGCGGAGGAATAAAAGTTTGTGTGCACTGAGAAATTAAAGTTACGAGGTTTTACGTAAGTGATGTACGAGTGTTCGTATGCTTAGTGGACGAATGTACTTGTTTTGGGAAAACTGGATTGATACAGATAGACAAAGGCGAGAGGGTAATCCAGACTAGATTTGTCGGGTTTTTGCAGGGGAAAAACAAGGGGGGGAGACGGGAATACACAACTAGCCAGAAAATTTTTATCAGTAGGTTAGAATCCATTGGATATAGACCCGTTCCAAAAGGGTATTATTTTGTGGCTATTACTCTACAAGGTAATAATACTTATACGACTTCTACACACCTTGTCTTGGATGAGATATATCCGACATTCGACATATTTTCATGAGCTGTGAGCGTCTAGAAGGACGAGGCTCTACTTAAGAGTAAATTAAAATTATATTTTTTTGTTTTCGTACGTAATTAGTTTTATTACTTGATTAAATGATTCTTAGGTTTAGACAAAAATAATTTTGGTGTACCAAATTGAGGTATTTAATTCTGTCAATTTTAAGTTTGTTTAATGAAAAAAAAACACACCCAAACAAACTTAAAGGTCGGTATATGTTATTCAAGTATAAGACACGCACCAAGAAAACGTGGCTGAGGGTGATAGGGCAATGAAATTTGGTTTGAATTCTGGGAATGGAGCTTGAAAGCTTCGTACTTATAAAAATTAAAGGTCTCTTCGTTTTGCTTGGGAGGTTTTTGCTGTCTCATCTTATGCTCTTCTACGGAAGTGCGCGGCGTAAAGGGTAGAGACAGGAGTAATACTCGGTGCACCGGGTTGAGCTGGCAAGGACGAGTTAACTATTAACTTATTAGATTCACAACCTAATATCTTTGGCGAAGCGAGGTTGCTGGGGAAAAAGTTGTCATGATTCATTGACAGAGTTCTGATGGCCTAATTTCGGAGCTGAGTCGCTAACAGTCATTTAGTATTGGAAAACACACCACATGTTTAAAAAGGGAGGGGAAATTATCCGACTAATCTAGGGGAAATTGAAGTTTTTTATAAATTCCTGAAGTAATTCATAAAACACTTAAATTGGGGGCGGCTGTAACTGGCCATATGCCTATTACGTAATATTAAGCTCATTTATCAATATAAAACTTACATTTTAGCGGTGAAGGAAAGCTTCCGGGAGCTTCCTTGCCGGTCGTGTGTTTACATCACGGTTTTCATTGAAATTTCTAAAAATGGTAACTCGAAGCACTTGATTTCATAGTCTAGTCTTTATCATATGTATCCACGATTAAATTAATTGCTTATTAACTTAGTAAAAACAAAATAATAACAAGGATTTGTTTGCGAAAACATTTGACAGTAGGGGAGGTCGTTGACATTGACAGGTGTTAGCGCGGTGACGTTCTGATATCGTTTTAAACCGCAAAATTCAAAAAGCGTGAGGTAGATAAAAGGTTACAATGATTAAATAATTAGCTTCTATTATATGTTTAATACATTATTATAAAAATAAACATGAAATACGTCAGTACGGACGCAATATTTGGAATCATAAAGGGAAAGATGTTAACTCAAACATACTTTTGGTTGCTTTAGTGTGCGTAGGTATCGTTGAAAAATAGCTTCATCAGCATTAATAGATTATGAACGTTAAAGTGTAGGACATAAGGCTTATGTAAACAGAATAGGATTTAAATATTTGAATTTCGAATACTGTCGCCAGTTTTATGATCGTATTGTTCGGGTATGGTTCCGTTGGGTTCGGCAGATTATGAGCCTTAATGAGTGGGACATATGACTTAGTAAACAAACAAGGATTTAAGATCTTTACTTCTAAGAGGATCATGTCGCTATTTTTATGACTGCATTGATAGCCTCCACCTTGCTAACATTAAACGATTATGAGTATTAATATGCAGGGAATAAGCACTTTCGAATAGTAAACAAACGGGGATATATGACTCTTCTTCTTGAAGCGTTGAAACGTTTGTCGCCATTTGGATATTATATAAGGCTGAGCGGGCCTTGCTTACGGACTTATTCATTCTCTAATCTTTGGCTAGCAATGTCCCTGGCTTTGGGCGTACATAACGCTGGTGGGTGAAGTTTCTCTGCTACTTTTTCTGTGTTTGGGTTTACCTGGAATTATCCTAGTGAATTTAAGCTTGGAGATTGTGTGTCTGTGCTTGATTGTACGAAGATAATATCTATCTTTGTGGAATTAAGTTAGGACTATGGCGGAGTTTCTTTGCTTTCTTGTGTGTGGGTTTTATCGTGAAGTTTTCTGTGGGTACTGTGTTTCTGGGTTCAGCTTTGGGGGTACAATACCGTTACAAAGCGTGGATTCAGAATGGCAGTGTTTAAGGGAATTTCATGGTTTTGTTTTATTTTGCGTGGGGTTCTTTTTGTAAAAGTAAACTTAGATATTCTCATACCCTTTTGCTAATTTTAAAGCCAGATCATTGTTTGGACTGACAGTTTGTCCAGCTAAGCATTCACTCCGCCTAACGGTGTCAAAGGATTGGATGGTTAGGAGTCTTTTGCTCCAAGTGTGAGAGAGCTTGGCATTCCCTTTTATACTTGCACAAGGGATGAGCATCTCACTGGTCTCAAAGTCCAGCTGTTTAGATGGATGTGGGGACGTCACGTGTGCGTCATCCGGAGTAATCTGGGCCCACTGAAGTCGGCAGTAATTGAGGCTAGGTCCCCGCTTAAATATATTTATCTATTTCGGTGCATTGGTACGTGCTTGTGCTGGTTGCAGGGCGGGACTCTGTCGTGATTGATATCATATCTCACAGTTTAGGTCGTGGCAGAGTTTCTCTTGTGATTGGTGCGGGTGTGTGCTAAGGGTATCGAGCGATTATATACACGGAATAGGGCGGCCTACTTCCTACCTCTTAGCCCGCGGGCGTAGGAAGGGGGGTCAAAAACACCGGCCTGTAGGTTGCCTTATCGGTTTCGCCTGCCGAACGCTTACAGCTTCTCGTAGGGACAACACTTGTGTATATTACAAAGCATTAGGTCGATGGTAAGAACGAACTATGCTTTGAATATACTAGATTAGGGCCTACGTTTAGGAATAGGGTAGAATCACACACTAAATATGGGGCTTCTGTTAAGTTGGTATATATTTCTCCTTTTAAGGACTTCAAATATGGTATCATTATTTTAAGTCATGCGGTAAGGTGGTTAATCGTCAAAATCTCCTAATATTTTAATTTATCTGGGTAAAAAGGTAATATTTCAATGTTATCTATCACAATTCTGGTCTTCTGGAGTAGAAATGAAGTACTGGGTATTGTAATCAGGTTTCTAAGGTATTTACAAAACAAATTCTTTAATATCAAGCTGGGTTTAGGAACACAGACTTTTCTGAGATAGAAAATCGAAGAAAGGATTGTTTTAGGGACCCTTTGGCAGGCAGAAGTAATCCAGAGGATGTTTCGAGCTAAATATATCTACTCGTCTTGATATTCTTAGTCTTATAAAGCTTAATTTTTAACAAATAAACTTAGTACTTCGTTTATACCTCTAAAAATCAGATTTACTGTTTATACTCTTAGTTCTGGGAAATGGGATGAAAGGATTCGTATCCTTAGCTTTTGAATGTAAAAAAGATTAGTAATTTTGATGACTGATGGATACTTTGACACTTCTTTTCATCATCATCTAGGTGCGCTTATCTTACGAAGTGTTGGTCATAGCCCTTCCGGCTAAAATGGTAGGCTAGGTGTTTCGATTGATTTTGTAATCGGACTAAGAGTTCCCAGACTTGCATCGGGCATACGGAGTAGCACGTGTGAATAAGTCACACATCGCTTAGAAGTTGATAGTTAACTGTAATTATCCTTAAAATCCTAGGGAGTAAATGAGCTTACCTCAGGAGTGCTACTTCTATGTTATCCCGGGGACTTAATAGGCGTAGCAGGATTTTATCAACAAATATTTTTATATTTATATTATCAATTATCGTATATGCTACATATATCTTCAATATCATTCTTGTTTTGGTTCTTTTAATGACACTTACATTACGCCATAAAACTCGTAGTATTTCCTATTCTTATAATTAAATAAAACGGTTTCATTCTATTTCCTAGCTACGTCATAAATTATTTTAGTATATTAAATATTCTTTAATTAAAATCTAGGTAGGTAATAATATCTAAAAACAGAGTCCAAAATTTAGCTTTACTCATTAAAGAATCTAGGTTTCCGCGGTTCACTTCGAGGGGGTCCTAACTGCTAGCTAGACGATCACGACAAGGCCAAATTATAGGGGTAATTATTAAGGGGGGGTTTATTATATGTATTTATTAAGGGGGTATTTATAGATATATATTTGGGGAGGGTACATTTTGGTTCCGTGACCAAGGGATCTAAAATGTTCCTTTTAGGTTCATTTTGGATACCGAGGTTTCTAAAAATAAATAATAGAAAGTAGCCCAATGGGTTACAAGGTGAAAGTGAAATTTGGCGCAAAGTATTTGGCCCAAAGGGAAGTAGGGTGTACTTCCCTTTGGGTCAAATATGTGTCAGATAAGTATACCGCAAGCTTCTGCTATATATTCCATTGCTGGTTATAGGTACTTACAATTTTCGAACGAATTATTATATGTATATTTTTCGTACGAATTATTATACGTACCTACAATTTTCGAACATTCGTACCGTCTGCTATTATTGAAAGCGCGTCAATTTTATTTAATTGTGTTTTTGAATTGACAATTAATAAATAAGGTAAATTAAAATTTTCTTTAACCAGCCGTAGTTACGGCAAAATTACAAGAAGACCTACACTGACTTACGGTACCATAGAGAAAAAATACATACAGTGCTCACTCCATACATTAGTTTTAGTACCAAAACGACTATTATTTTCGAAGTCAACATCTAGCATCGAGTAGCGTAATTATCAGTACTGCCACTTGAAAATAGATGTTCCGACGACCGAAAAGTCTAATGCTGAACAATTTTCAGCTAATATTATAATTTATAACCGGATTAACCAGAACTCTATTTTCAACTTCTGCTTTTAATATTGTAAATTGTTGATCAATACAATTTTCGTGAGTCGCGACACTAGAGAATTCTAGTATCAAGTAGTCGTTTTGGTACTGCGAAAATAATAGTCGTTTTGGTATCAAAACTGATGGAGTGAGCACTCTGTTCTTACTATATTTCTCTATGCGAGTACAGAACGTTTTATTTCTAAGTGACTTTCCGTTAGAAATAAAATTTCCCAATTTCCGCGTTTCGTCACCGTTCACGCCGTAATTACTTTTCGAACTAAAACAGATAATTGAGAATACCTTTTTAATTACGTGTCCAAACCAATTGAGTCGATGAGTGAGCACGTCCGCAGGGAAATGCCTTCTTCTAATTTTAATAATTCCGGCAGGTTTTTTATTCGGATTATTATTTAAGGTGTCGCTCTTATCATTCTAGTCACGATTCGACGCACATAATGGCAGACTACGATCCGTCGGTGTGTGTGTGCGCGTTTGAGAAAATTACTGAACAATGGGGTTGGCCGGTCGAATTATTTAGCAGATGGCGCCAGCTAGCTTGCCCTGTCAATCCTTAGAATCGTGTAATTTTTTTTGTTTTTTAATGGAATTTTATTCCCTGGATGCCAGAAGAATGCCCTTTAAGCCAAATCTCATAGAAAAAGGGGCAAGCTATATGGTGCCATATATGCAAACCTTTGACAGTTACTAACCCCATTTAAGTACATTAGGTACTCGTCACATCATTCTATGATAAGTAATACAAAGATTAAATACTGTTATCAAATAAAAAATATTATTTAAAGATAAAGAAACGAGTCCTTTTTCTCATTATTTTGTAAATAAACTTTAAAGCTATTTATTTAAAGAATTATGAAGACAATACAATTCCAATGTTTCTGTGAATTGTGTAGTTACGCTCTAATTACCGCATCCTGGACGGAAATGGCCCCGTTTTGTGTCGCCTGTCGTTGTGGGTAAAGGTGACAGTCCATTTCCAACGACAGCTGCACTACCATTCATTTTACTATGGAAATTGACAATAACACCGACGCGTACTAGTACGTACTAGTAGTGCAGCTGCGGTCAGAAATGGAATGTTACCTTTATTTTACTATGGAAATTGACAACAACACCGACGCGTTCGTACTAGTAGTGCAGCTGCGGTCAGAAATGGAATCTTACCATTACCTTACTGTTGCGGAGTCGTTTGTGTCAATTTCCTCAATAAAACGAGTGACAGAATGAACCTCATAATCGCGACTATGATGCGGCGGCGAACGATTTTGATAGCGATAGCAGCGGCGTTGCTACATCACTACACCTTATAAAACAAAGTCCCCCGCCGCGTCTGTCTGTTTGTGTGTTTGTATGTTTGTTCGCGATAAACTCAAAAACTTGTGAACGGATTTTCAGGCGGTTTTCACCTATTTATCGAGTGATTCTTGAGGGAGGTTTAGGTGTATAATTTGCTAACCCGTGCGAAGCGGGGCGGCTCCTTAATAAAATAAGTTCCAACATTTTCAACAGCAAGCGGCAACGACAGCGATTCAATCAATTGATCACGGTGATATATGTACCTATATTCCGTTACAGAAAAGCTGCAGCTATATTTTCGTAGAGTTAGACCAAGAAAAGACTGCAGCGATTTTGATAGTCCATGCAGTCCAAGTGTTACTTTTAACGTCAATCTTCTATGAAACTATGACGTATAAATAACACTTGCACTGAGTGGGCTAACAAAATCGCTGCAGACTTTTCGTGGTCTAAATAATGTAACCTCTAGATATTGTGACACATGGGTATTGTGTCACACACGCATGGGTAAAGGTAACATTCCTATTGCAGCCGCATTGCAGTGCTGCGTTGCAAAAAAATTCAATAACAATTTCCTTAATAAAATGCCTAAATGCCTTGCAACGCAGTAATAGCGTTGCAATTCGAACAGCACCTTAATGTTTAACGACATAATTTGTAAGCACGACTATTTAATTTCCTACTGAGCAACAACTCAACAACATCGTAGTGGAGCACATTATTTTGTTAGAAACCCATGTGTTACGTGACTAGTGATGTGCCGTTACCGTAAATAACGAGAACACAGAGAATCGTCGAGTAATTTACGCGGTAACGTTCTCCGTACGGGTAATTATCGAGAAAGTTGTCAAAATTTTCCTTTTTTGAAACTTTTTTGTACAGAATTCTTTTTTATTTAGTTATTACAACCTCTACTGAAATTTTCAAAAAAATCTGCCAAAAGGAACTAGTTTATTACCAAAATTACCGTAAATTACCGCCGTAAATTACGGGGAACCTTCTCCGTGAATGTTACCGAGTAAAATTTCTAACAGAAAATTTAACTGTTTTCGTTGATATAATTAGATTGTTGTGGCGAAATACATAATAATAACTAATTATTTTACTTATTTTTGATAAGTTTTAGTTCGGTGTAAGATTCACAGTGTTTCAATGACATTAATAAAATCTACACTGCGTTTTAAGTATAATAATTCAGTGTGATTAAACAATATCCTTCGCAAAATGAATAAAATTATTCTTTTTTAGGTACCGAATAAATAATTAAAAACAAAATTCGTTGCAGCACATTAAATATAAATAATATAATCAACTTAAAAATAATCAGATATATTAAACAATTAAAATAATGCAGTCTATGCAGTGTAATCTAAAAGTCGTAGATATTTCAATAATTTTATACATTGATATGTAAGCAATGCATTGATGTGCAAGGAAAGTGTTGATTAATAATGGATTACATTACAACTACTGTGATTTTAAGATATTTTATTACATCTCGTGTTTGTTTTAAGTTAAAATGTTATTTTTAAACAATGTAAATGCTTATCAGCTGCATGGGGTCGTATTGTATTACTTATTGCAGGTAAAAAAAAACACGTGCAAACTGCATTTCTTGGTTTGGGTATTCGCGGATTATAATGGCTCCTGATTGGTCCTCACCCTTTATCAGTTGGTTAAGTCGTATCTTGGTGGGGAAAGTGTGTGGACGGCATTGCATAGGTCATAATATGGTACAGTTTAGTTCATCTTGAAGTGACCTACTCTGCATAGTAAAGTGTTGTTAGAAGTTGAACAATGAGGCCAAAAGGCAAAGTATTAGACTATTTTAGAGAAACTACCGAAAACGAACGAATTAAGTACAGTTGCTTGTTTTGTGACCATGTGTACACTGCCAAGAATGTCACTCGTTTCGCTCAACATTTGGTTAAGAACTGCCAAAAGTGTCCTGGTGATGTTAAAACAGAGTTCAGAAAGAGTGACCCACAGCCGCAAAGCAATGCTCCTACGAGTGCTGAGAACAGCTTTGGACGAGTATCTACAGAACAGCCTAATGATTCAGCTGTAGACGAGGTAAGTTTATATTAGGCCGTACTTATTTTATCAGAATTTAAACCGCTTTTCTTCGAACCATGTTAATCAAGCCAAATTTGTTTCAGAAAATAATTCAGAAGGCTTTTGCAAGAGCAGTTTACGTTACGGGCATGCCATTGTCAATATTTGAACATCCTTTATGGATTGAAGCATTTCATCTTCTGAAACCAGACTTCAAGCCCCCATCACGCAAGATTCTTTCCACTACACTCTTGGATGAAGAGTACAAGGAAATGAATAACGTGATCTCAAAAAAAATTGAGCAATCTAAGGTTTTGCATTTAGCGGTGGATGGATGGACAAACATCAGGAAAGATTCCATAATAAACATCATGGTATATACTCCAACACCATTTTTTCACACGTCTATTGATGCCGAGACAAACAGGCACACGGGAGAGTATTTAGCTGAAAAAATATCGGAAACTATGGAAGAAATTGGTACCGAAAAGTTCCTTGGGATTATTTCGGACAATGCTGCGAACATGAAAAAATGCGGCAAACTGCTAATGGATAAATATGAAAAGACCACATGGATTGGATGCCTTGCCCACACATTAAATTTGCTTATAGCAGATGTATTGAAAATGCCCGAAGTACATGAAGTGTTTACGATGGTAGTTGGTATCGTAAAATGTATTTTAAAATCCAATATATTTTGTGCATAGTACAAAAAAATTGCTAGTGACAAATGTTTGAATGTGACTTTAGTGTTGCCTGTGAAAACGAGATGGGGAAGCTACTCACATTGTATCGAAAATTTTATGAAATCGAAAGAGATTTTGCAAACAATGGCAATCAACGAAAGCAACAGGGATTTACAAAAGTTCAAGAGCGAATTGTTGGAAGAAAACACATGGAACGTCGTTGAGAAACAAATCATCCTTTTCAAGCCCATTGTAAATTGGATTTTCAGGCTTGAGGGAGACGCATGCACTATTCATTTAGTGCCTCAAGCTTTAGAAGAAGTAGAGAGTACCCTAGTTAGTGATGTGGCTAGACAAATATACTCTTCAAAAATTCCGAGACAGGAAACAAAATTGTTTAAAGCCCATTCACTTGGCCGCAGTCATCTTAGATCCAAAAAATCAAGGGATATCTTTAAATTCAGAAGAGTATCTCGATGGCTGTTCTACAATAATGGACATTGCTGAGTGTGATGCTCAAACAATCCTGAAAGAAGTATCTGATTACAAATGTCGGAATGGTATTTTCGAAAAAGAATTTGTGTGGCAAACCGCCCAGTCTATAGAGCCTGTTGCATGGTGGCAATCACTATATCCAAATTGTGTTTTGGGAAAGATAGCTCTTAAGATTTTATCAGTGCCATCAACATCTGCGTCCGTGGAACGATCGTTTTCGACATTCGCAAATATTCATACCAAGAAAAGAAACAGGTTGCTGACAGAACGACGTATGAAAATATGCTACATATCACACAACTGGAAATTACTACATCGAAAAGGCCCACAGCAGAGAACTGACACCGCCATGGATCAAAGCGACATTTCTGGAAGTAATTCCGAAAATGATCTATCCAACTCTTCTTTTGAATTCGAACCCATTGATTTCGTATCAGTGTTCGACGAATTTGACGAGTAATCAACAAAGAGGTCAATTAAGGCCAACAAATTAAGCACTGATATGGTTTAATTTAATAATTTATAATGTATTAAAGTATAGAACTATTTATATACATTTTTTTTATATACAAACAATCGTAAGGTCTTGTAATACACATGTATACTGTAAAGATGATTATTTTTAAATAGCCCCGATCGTTGATGTATCTTTTTTGTGTACAAATATTCATAACATGTTGTTTATTTTTATTACTCATTTAGTCATTTCAGATATGTACTGGTGTATTATGTTGTTTTTTTAATTTTAATTTATGATTTATTATTATTGTTGATTCCACTTTTAAAAATTATATTATAAATCGGCCAAAATGGACAAATAAATCTATTTACAAACATACTTAATTGTGTATTATTGTATTTTTATGAATATATAGCCTTTACTTATTGCATGGATACAAATAATGCAAAACATTGTCATAATATAATTTATAAAAAATTAACACGAGTTAGATAACATAACTACACTTAAAAGTAACGTAAAAATTAATAAAATATTTTAAAATCACAAAACTTGTAAGCAGATTTCAATCTTAACTAAATATCCTTGAGGGGTAAGTTACCGAGAATTCTCGGTAATTTACGGTAATTTTCACCAGTGAGAATTACTGTAAGTGCGTAATTTCTCGGCGGCACATCACTATACGTGACTCTTGAATAAGTTTATGAAATTCTGGAAACCATGGTATTGAATTGAATTGACATCGGTATCTCATCCATATTTTGTTAGTAAAACTTAAAAAACGAATGTTGATTAAGTACATAATATTAAACTATTCAATATTTTCTAAATTTCAGCCCCAGCGACAATCTGAATCCATTATTAAATTGCGCGCATTACAAATTTAAAGGATCTTTTCGTATACTTTTCCCACAGGCTGCTGGAGTGAAATGATTGATTGAAAACTTTTAAAAACACTCTTTTTACTTCACTGGAGCATCAAGCAACCTTGCATTATAGACCTTAAATCCAATGCCCTCCCTCCGCTTCCGCTCTATATCTAGGTCATCAATAACGTCTTGAATGAATTGAAATACACCGACTATAAATACACTAAGCCCGGTGAGATTTGAATGGATTATATTTGCTACAAAGCCCTAACTGTCAGCTACTCAATGATGCAAAAGGCTTGGGTAGGCCGTGATGGTACCTATATATTTTGAAGTGAATAAAAGTCGTCATATTATTATGATTCAATATTTATGTGATCATAGCATCATCGTTCAGTCATTTACAGATCTATTTTAAGGTTCTGTATCATACCTACATATGAACGAAAATGTAAAAAAAAAGATACCTACAAAAAATTAAAAGATTTACAGACAAAATATTTATGTCTAATAAACTAAAATATAGACTTGTTTGTCCCTAATAAATACAAAATAATCTTAAATACATGCAAAAGTACAGAATAAGTAAAAAAGGAAATGTCCTCGTACCTACTTAAATCACGTGTCACTACACAAAAAAAAGTGGCATAGGTTAGGTACCAATTTTGTTAGGTAAAATTTACCTGTCTGACCTCACAGTAATGTTAATTACATTAAATGATTTACACTTTACACATTATTATTTTCATTGCAAGCAGATGAAGCAGACGTACAGGCACAGCACGCTGTTAGTTTGCATGAAAACATATCCTTTCATCAATGAATAGGCATTAGAAAATCCATGAGGCAAGACTCAACCTCATTCAAACGCAAATTGATTCCGTTCTCGCGCCACGCCGAATATGGAAAACAGATCCGACTCCAATTGAAATTGAGGCATATCGAATCTATAAAAACAATTTTCTTCGTTGTTGATATAGGGGGGATTCGGCTCTTTCGAGTTTCGACGCCGTGCCTAAATGTGTATGAAGCCGGCACGTGACTTGCTCTACCGAGATTAGGTCCCGGTGAAATCGCTGACAACAAGGAACAATCTTGAAAACTTTGTCCTTGATTAAAATGTTAATGTACACACAATTTCAAAGTTGTATTTCGTTTTGTGAATTAATAAAAACTTGCTGCGTATATCCAGCAAAATAGTAGGTAGTCGCGACAGTTGTTAAAGTGCAAAAAAATAACACTTTTTTAATAACGATAGGTAAATAAAGGCATTTATATTTTTAATACCGATAAACGAGACTAAAAAACAGACATTAAATTAAATATATAGGCTTTAAAAAAATAATTTAGGTTAGTCAGAGGGACCTATCTCTGTCATTCATACTCTTAGAACGGGTATACCTACTCGTAATCCTTCCTGTAAATGATATTCATACATAACACCAGACACCAGACCTGTCATTCATGGAACGGGTATGGTAGTGCCCGTTTGATTCCCGTCATATTAATGACATTGATTGCTTGATTCCCAACACTGTCAATATCCCAACCAGATAATCCTAAGTATTAAATACCATAACCGGGACACTATTGATGTGCCCTTACCACATTACGTTAAACCCAGTTACTGAATACGATATCTTGAACAATCCATGTTAAGCGTAAGCAATATTCACAGTCGACTAAACCATATGGAATTCATAGCAGATGTATCTTCGGCATCGATACACATACTGATACCATCTCGTATGTTGAATAGGGAGGCATAATTATATCGCTATATATAATTACGTATATCTTACTGCATCACCAACTGTAAAGTGAGCAGGACTGGAGCTAATTGCTATGAGCAGAGCTCGGAAACCGTTTTATTTTTCAATCCGGTTTCGTTAATTCACCCGGAAACGAATAGGTTCGTTTCCGTTTGCGGTTACCGGTTAAACAACTGTTCTATTGAGATACTGATTTATGCCAAATTCGTTAGGTTTTGAGAGAGAACGTAATTTATTAGTCCACGTTCCATCAATTAACCGGTTTTTAATGAACAAAATAGTATAACGGTGTTGGAACGATATTAACGGGTATTTCAATACCGGTTGCGAGACTTGCGAGCCCTGGTGAGGAGTGCTTATTCCTCAATTCATAAAACCCCTGCCTCATGGTGTAAAGTTTTCATTACTGCGTTATCTCGATTGTAGCCTGGGGACTCTGGGAACAGCTTAGCAATCTAATAGTTTTAAAAAAGCTTTATGACACTAACTTCCAGAGGGAAATTATATGTTATTGTAATTAGTTCTATTAACCATGATGTTTTCTTTTTCCAATAGCAACTCCAATATCAAATAATATTTCATGCAAAAGTGCCGAGAAACTCATCGATACGATGTGCACAGTGAGCTGCGAAAATGCATGGAGAAATTATGAATTAATTCATTGACAAAGTCACCATGCACTTTTACGGCTGATGGTACATAGGTTATTCGTGAAATAACCACACCTAAATATACATCCTAAAAAGAATACAATGTTGCCAACAATATTCGTGCTGCTCTGGGTTTGTTACATCTGCTTATGAAAACGCATTTCAATTGAGTCCCGGGATATTGTTTGCAAGAAAAGTTTCCAATTTCAATTGAAAGATGGTGACAGTATAGAGTGCGCTTAAGTTAGAAAATAAGAAAGCTAAGAAAATCCGCCTGATCTTTGGAAATAAGTAAGTTTTGTGCGGCTTATAGAAGTTCGGGCCGTGCATCGTGGTACGTTTTATTTACTGATGCTTTACACTGCTGTAGTGTTCGTTGAAGTTTATTTTCTGTATAATATGGGGTTTCTCCGACATTATTTATACATTGTATGAAGAAAAAGACCAATTAATAATCTGATCTTGATCATTCATAGTTGGAACCACTTTTAAATTTTATGAAACTCAAAATATACATAATTAAGACGGCAATTCGTTAAAGAATAGCTAATAGTTAAATTTCAGATACAAATACTCGTATTCATGATATTTACACTTCCTATCAATGTTGGTAGAGTCCGTCTAAGCTAACTCTGCACCGACTTTGACAGAACAAACTGCGGAGGTGTCATATTTCCATAGAACTTTGGCATTTACAATGACGCTTCCACACTTTGACATAGCATATACCATGCAGATGATTATACTTTGCATCTATAGGTATTTAAATAGAAGTAACCAAATAATTTAAACATTTTCGGGTAGTTATAACATTTATTGGTTAACCAACCAAATACAAAACCGCCTGGATCTCTCCCTGAACGACCTGACTTTAACCTACATTATTTGATCGTGTAATGTTTTCATCTACCCTCAACTGGCTTAAGGAACCATTTGAGGGTTGATTTTGTTTACTTTTATTTAAATACCTAAAGATACAGACTATAGATTCTAGTGTATTTTCAAATCCAAGGCCCATGTATGCAGGCAGTGCAGTGTGCGCAGCCTAAAGTCCGTCTCCAACTACGGCCAAAGTTGCCCTCACTACATGAAAAATGCATTTAGTGCGCTGCACCCCACTCTACCCAACTTCATGTGTTACACGTGACACTTGCCTTACATCATTTGGATAAATATTGTATGGGATTACGAATGCAGCCGACGGTAAGGCGTCGGACTTTAGTAGGCTTGAACTGGTACGTAGCAACTCAGTAGTACTTTCTGAAAGATATGTACCTACGAAATATCACCTCATGATGACCAGTAATCGGTGAAAATTCCCATAGATCTTGAGAAATCAGACTTATTAGAACGCTAAAATTTTTTCTAGGTCAATAGCAGATATAAAAAAGCGCTTGCATAAGCATAATTCAGGTGACCCAAATCATAATTATCTGTACCAATATTTTCAATTAAATCCGTTTCGCTCTTTTCAAAAATACATTTTTTTACATACCTAATTGTAATTACCTAGCCCACTGAGCGCCACTTGCACCATCCGACTAACCCAGGGTTAACCGGTTAAATCATTAACCCAGTGTCAAATTGTACTGGTACCCATGGCAACCCCAAGTTTAACCATTTAACCCCGGGTTAGTGAATAGTGCAAGTGGCCCTAAGTGGCCACATGACACGACTCGCAGTGCGTTTCGCACGTACCAATAATAATTCTCGAGCGATCGTATCTTATCAATATAAACATTATAATAGATTTTTAAACAGCTACAGTGTGTGTGTTAGACTGTAGGTAAGGAAAGTTCGTTCTATAGATAATCGAATCGTAAATATAAATCGACCTGCGCATACCTCCTGCCTTAAAACATAAGGGCACGTATTTAACCGGTCAACTAATTAATCGAATTTGGGTTGTTTAAAAAAATAGAAATGGGTACTAAAATTAATAGTTTGGCAACAAAAACGGAGCCTTAAAGTATATCAATATGAGTTGTATTTTAATGCCGTTACAGCTTTTGATTAATTTTAGGCAGGTACGAAGTATTTATTTGGCAACTGAATTATTATATTGGAGACCATTTATGAAGCACATTTTAAAAAGAAAACGGCTATCTCATCATCTTCCTCGCGTTGTCCCGGCATTTTGCCACTGCTCATGGGAGCCTAGGGTCCGCTTGGCAACTGATCCCAAGAATTGGCGTAGGCACTAGTTTTTACGAAAGCGACTGCCATCTGACCTTCCAACCCAGAGGGTAAACTATGCCTTATCGGGATTAGTCCGGTTTCCTCACGATGTTTTCCTTCACCGAAAAGCGACTGGTAAATACCAAATGATATTTCGTACATAAGTTCCGAAAAACTCATTGGTACGAGCCGGGGTTCGAACCCGCGACCTCCAGATTGAAAGTCGCACGCTCTTACCGCTAGGCCACCAGCGCTCCCGGCTATCTATTAATTCAAAAATGAAAACGGCTATCTATTAATTCAAAAATGAAGTTCTTTTAAAATATTATTTTGTTTGGTCATTACACGGTCAACCTAACACGCTCCTCCTCGCTTTGCTCGTCGTCGCACCTATCTGTTGACTCTAGCAGAACACAGTGGTAACTATTGAAATTAGTAATTAAAAATTTAAAGATCTAATGGTATAATGGCCATTAGGCGTATTTCGACTATAAGTATACGTATTGGTAAATTAATTTGAGGTGTTTTGTGTAAAAAGTGACCAATATTTAACTGCTTTCGTGTTAAAATACTACCTAGCTGAAACGACATGCTCAGTTATGACTATAGTTGATTACTTAGGTGTGAACAACTAGATAACAACTAAATTTTATGATCGCTTTACAATTTTAGTTGCCAATTTATTATTTTAGTCGCCAACCTATCACTTTAAGTTCCCTATATTTTTTTTGGGTGGCTTGATTTTGCTGCCAGTTTTTTTAATAATATGATGCTTATATTTGAGGCTAATATATTTTTTTGGCGCTAAAATATTAATTCACAGCCAAATTATATTATTATATGCCCAGTGAAAGTTCCTGTTTAATATTTTAGTTGCCCGGTTAATAATAAGCCAAACATAAGCAGTTAACAGGCCATAAAATGACAGGCGGGTTTTGTTAAACTCCGTTTAATTTCACTCGTTTTACGATGTTTTCTATTAACGTCCTGTAAAGTAAAATCGACTTTGCGAGTTATAAAGCTGCAGTGTTAAACCATATTACGCTAACTCTAAGCTCGCTGCAATGGATTCTGAAAGTTAGCGTTGCGAGGGTTGTGGTGGTGCTGGCCTGTTTCTGCTTCGACATGGTTAGTTTATAGCTGGTTTACCTCTAACCTTACAGTACATTTGCATAAAGACCCAATTCGAGTCAAGAAATTGTCACATAAGTATTGAAAACTGAACGAATGTTGTTTTTATTTCAGAAATTTATAGAATAATAACAGTGTCACTTTTATGCTGACACTAGGCATAGTCTCTCATTTGGGGGAAATGATAAAACAGTAAAAACAATATTAGTTATTGACAACAATGAGGTCACAGACACAATAACTTAGTAAAACAATTTAAAAATATATATGGAAATCGTTAATTGTATATACCTAGTAATTAGACACACACTTACGCATAGTACGAGTATTATGCGTAAGTGTGTGTGTTAGTGTGTTTTTATTCAACAAAGTTTAGATGACTGTCAAGTATGCATACCTAATTGATCCTTTTACATCAGAAAACCGATGAAAGTTTCACTTCATTGCAGAAACTTGTGTTTCTCAAAGGGACATTTCAAGAAGAAGTTTTGAAGTAACCCAGCCGAAACAGAGACACTGCATACCTGACGGTGGTAACTTTGGAACTTCATTTAAGTCAAGCTCGGAGTTAAGAGGTGCATTTAAACACACCTAACCAGAGATTTGAGCTCTTTATATTTTTAATTGAATTTTTCACCTATTTATACGTAAACTGGTTGGCATTCACATTATAATTTCAACTTCACAATTTAAGTTCATTTTACTAAATTAGGTACCGAAGTTTGCAAAGAACCAGACATACAAAAGAAAGGAAACTTAAAGAACTACCAGACTACCGTAAATATGATCGAATAGATATGATTATTCGCTCTCGTGGTCAACATCGCAGTCAAATCCTTGATAAAAAATAGAATAAGCCAATATATTTCACCTCTAACTCCTCAATAACCCTGCCGAATGCGAATCGGGAAAACTGAATACGTTAAACCGTGCGGTGGTAAATCTCGGCGCGGAGTGGCCCGGTAACACAGTAGAATGGCCGTGCATGGCCCGTCGGGGCCGCGCGACAAAGAGTCACGTTCCACCGCCCGGGCCATGCACGAGTTACGTCTCCAAGACGATAATATTACGTCTACGCTATTTTAATAGAAAAGCTAACAACATTTTGAAATGATAAAGACAGTGAAGGTTTTTATACAACTTTACACTTGACGCCTGCTGCATTATGAAGTTACTTTTTGTTATTCGAAAATTTAATAGACGACAGTTGCTGTTGAACGTACCTAAATATTCCACATAGTATTTTGTTTGGTAAATAATTAATCTAATTAATAATAAATAGTTATTATTATTTCTACATGACATTAAAGTTCTTCAAAGGGACTCTACGTGTTGTAACTGGCCATATGCCTATTACGTAATATTAAGCTCATTTATCAATATAAAACTTACATTTTAGCGGTGAAGGAAAGCTTCCGGGAGCTTTCTTGCTGGCCGTGGGTTTACGTTCTTGATTTTCATTGAAATTTCCAAAAATGGTAACTCGAAGCACTTGATTTCATAGTCTAATCTTTATCACATGTATCCACGGTTAAAATAATTGCTAATTAACTTAGTAAAAACAAAATAATAACAAGGATTTGTTTACGAAAACATTTGACAGTAGGAGAGGTCGTTGACATTGACAGGTGTTAGCGCGGTGACGTTCTGATATCGTTTTAAACCGCAAAATTCAAAAAGCGTGAGGTAGATAAAAGGTACAATGATTAAATAATTAACTTCTATTATATATTTAATACATTATTATAAAAATAAACATGAAATACCTCAGTACGGACGCTATATTTGGAATCATAAAGGGAAAGATGTTAACTCAAACATACTTTTGGTTGCTTTAGTGTGTAGGTATCGTTGAAAAATAGCTTCATCAGCATTAATAGATTATGAACGTTAAAGTGTAGGACATAAGGCTTATGTAAACAAAATAGGATTTAAATATTTGAATTTCGAATTCTGTCGCCAGTTTTATGATCGTATTGTTCGGGTATGGTTCCGTTGGGTTCGGCAGATTATGAGCCTTAATGAGTGGGACATATGACTTAGTAAACAAACAAGGATTTAAGATCTTTACTTCTAAGAGGATCATGTCGCTATTTTTATGACTGCATTGATAGCCTCCACCTTGCTAACATTAAACGATTATGAGTATTAATATGCAGGGAATAAGCACTTTCGAATAGTAAACAAACGGGGATATATGACTTTTCTACTTGAAGCTTTGAAACGACTAGTATTTTTTTATACAATCTTTTATAGTACAAGCTTTGCTTAGTTTGGGGCTAGGTTTGATCTGTGTAAGATGTCCCCTAATTTTTATTTATTATTTATTTATTTATTTTTAATGTTTGACGATCCTTTTGTGAAATTCTTAGTGTTAAATTTGATATGTATAATAATCCAATTTTATTATGGAATAATATTAACATCAATAAATTGCTCTGATAATTAGATTAAGATTAATTACGATTCATAAGAGCTTGTTGCTAGGCCTACATGAATAAAGTATATTTTTGATTGATTTTGATTTGATTTTGACGTTTGTCGCCATTTCAATATTATATAAGGCTGAGCGGGCATTGCTGGCGGGATTATTCATTCTCAGATTTCCGACTAACAGTGACCCTGGCTTTGGGCGTACATAACGCTGGTGGGTGAAGTTTCTCTGCTACTTTTTCTGTGTTTGGGTTTACCTGGAATTATCCTAGTAAATTTAAGCTTGGAGATTGTGTGTCTGTGCTTGATTGTACGAAGATAATATCTATCTTTGTGGAATTAAGTTAGGACTATGGCGGAGTTTCTTTGCTTTCTTGTGTGTGGGTTTCATCGTGAAGTTTTCTATACTGTGTTTCTGGGTTCAGCTTTGGGGGTACAATACCGTTACAAAGCGTGGATTCAGAGTGGCAGTGTTTAAGGGAATTTCATAATTTTGTTTTATTTTGCGTGGGGTTCTTTTTGTAAAAGTAAACTTAGATATTCTCATACCTTTCTAAGGTACCTTTTTGCTAATTTTAAAGCCAGATCATTGTTTGGACTGACAGTTTGTCCGACTAAGCGCTTCCCACCTTGCGGTGTTAAAGGAGAACGGTTAGGAGTCGTTTTGTTACCAAGATAAGGGTTGACTTGGCACTATCTTTATACCAACACAGATAGTGAAATATCTCTCCCTTCCTGGCCTCCAATGCCCAACTGATAGACTAGAATGAGGGCGTCACGTGCGCGCCATTGAGAGTAATCTCTGCTCATTTGAAACCTACAGTATTTGGAGACCTTGTATATTAAATATATTTATTTATACCATTCATAGACACAATAGGGACCTGTGTTACCCATGTTGCCACCCTGCCTTTGTGCAAATCGCCATGGGGGGACACAATCACACCGGCCTGTAGGTTGCTTTATCGGTTTCGCCTGCCGAACTATTACAGCTTCTCGTAGGGACAACACTTGTGTATATTACAAAGCATTAGGTCGATGGTAAGAACGAACTATGCTTTGAATATACTAGATTAGGGCCTACGTTTAGGTATAGGGTAGAATCACACACTATATATATGGGGTTTCTGTTAGGTTGGTATATATTTCTCCTTTTAAGGACCTCAAATATGGTATCATTATTTTAAGTCATGCGGTAAGGTGGTTAATCGTCTAAATCTCCTAATATTTTAATTTATCTGGGTAAAAAGGTAATATTTCAATTTTATCTATCACAATTCTGGTCTTCTGGAGTAGAAATGAAGTACTGGGTATTGTAATCAGGTTTCTAAGGTATTTACAAAACAAATTATTTAATATCAAGCTGGGTTTAGGAACACAGACTTTACTGAGATAGAAAATCGAAGAAAGGATTGTTTTACCCTTTGGCAGGCAGAAGTAATCCAAAGGATGTTTCGAGCTAAATATATCTACTCGTCTTGATATTCTTAGTCTTATAAAGCTTAATTTTTAACAAATAAACTTAGTACTTCGTTTATACCTCTAAAAATCAGATTTACTGTTTATACTCTTAGTTCTGGGAAATGGGATGAAAGGATTCGTATCCTTAGCTTTTGAATGTAAAAAAGATTAGTAATTTTGATGACTGATGGATACTTTGACACTTCTTTTCATCATCATCTAGGTGCGCTTATCTTACGAAGTGTTGGTCATAGCCCTTCCGGCTAAAATGGTAGGCTAGGTGTTTCGATTGATTTTGTAATCGGACTAAGAGTTCCCAGACTTGCATCGGGCATACGGAGTAGCACGTGTGAATAAGTCACACATCGCTTAGAAGTTGATAGTTAACTGTAATTATCCTTAAAATCCTAGGGAGTAAATGAGCTTACCTCAGGAGTGCTACTTCTATGTTATCCCGGGGACTTAATAGGCGTAGCAGGATTTTATCAACAAATATTTTTATATTTATATTATCAATTATCGTATATGCTACATATATCTTCAATATCATTCTTGTTTTGGTTCTTTTAATGACACTTACATTACGCCATAAAACTCGTAGTATTTCCTATTCTTATAATTAAATAAAACGGTTTCATTCTATTTCCTAGCTACGTCATAAATTATTTTAGTATATTAAATATTCTTTAATTAAAATCTAGGTAGGTAATAATATCTAAAAACAGAGTCCAAAATTTAGCTTTACTCATTAAAGAATCTAGGTTTCCGCGGTTCACTTCGAGGGGGTCCTAACTGCTAGCTAGACGATCACGACAAGGCCAAATTATAGGGGTAATTATTAAGGGGGGGTTTATTATATGTATTTATTAAGGGGGTATTTATAGATATATATTTGGGGAGGGTACATTTTGGTTCCGTGACCAAGGGATCTAAAATGTTCCTTTTAGGTTCATTTTGGATACCGAGGTTTCTAAAAATAAATAATAGAAAGTAGCCCAATGGGTTACAAGGTGAAAGTGAAATTTGGCGCAAAGTATTTGGCCCAAAGGGAAGTAGGGTGTACTTCCCTTTGGGTCAAATATGTGTCAGATAAGTATACCGCAAGCTTCTGCTATATATTCCATTGCTGGTTATAGGTACTTACAATTTTCGAACGAATTATTATATGTATATTTTTCGTACGAATTATTATACGTACCTACAATTTTCGAACATTCGTACCGTCTGCTATTATTGAAAGCGCGTCAATTTTATTTAATTGTGTTTTTGAATTGACAATTAATAAATAAGGTAAATTAAAATTTTCTTTAACCAGCCGTAGTTACGGCAAAATTACAAGAAGACCTACACTGACTTACGGTACCATAGAGAAAAAATACATACAGTGCTCACTCCATACATTAGTTTTAGTACCAAAACGACTATTATTTTCGAAGTCAACATCTAGCATCGAGTAGCGTAATTATCAGTACTGCCACTTGAAAATAGATGTTCCGACGACCGAAAAGTCTAATGCTGAACAATTTTCAGCTAATATTATAATTTATAACCGGATTAACCAGAACTCTATTTTCAACTTCTGCTTTTAATATTGTAAATTGTTGATCAATACAATTTTCGTGAGTCGCGACACTAGAGAATTCTAGTATCAAGTAGTCGTTTTGGTACTGCGAAAATAATAGTCGTTTTGGTATCAAAACTGATGGAGTGAGCACTCTGTTCTTACTATATTTCTCTATGCGAGTACAGAACGTTTTATTTCTAAGTGACTTTCCGTTAGAAATAAAATTTCCCAATTTCCGCGTTTCGTCACCGTTCACGCCGTAATTACTTTTCGAACTAAAACAGATAATTGAGAATACCTTTTTAATTACGTGTCCAAACCAATTGAGTCGATGAGTGAGCACGTCCGCAGGGAAATGCCTTCTTCTAATTTTAATAATTCCGGCAGGTTTTTTATTCGGATTATTATTTAAGGTGTCGCTCTTATCATTCTAGTCACGATTCGACGCACATAATGGCAGACTACGATCCGTCGGTGTGTGTGTGCGCGTTTGAGAAAATTACTGAACAATGGGGTTGGCCGGTCGAATTATTTAGCAGATGGCGCCAGCTAGCTTGCCCTGTCAATCCTTAGAATCGTGTAATTTTTTTTGTTTTTTAATGGAATTTTATTCCCTGGATGCCAGAAGAATGCCCTTTAAGCCAAATCTCATAGAAAAAGGGGCAAGCTATATGGTGCCATATATGCAAACCTTTGACAGTTACTAACCCCATTTAAGTACATTAGGTACTCGTCACATCATTCTATGATAAGTAATACAAAGATTAAATACTGTTATCAAATAAAAAATATTATTTAAAGATAAAGAAACGAGTCCTTTTTCTCATTATTTTGTAAATAAACTTTAAAGCTATTTATTTAAAGAATTATGAAGACAATACAATTCCAATGTTTCTGTGAATTGTGTAGTTACGCTCTAATTACCGCATCCTGGACGGAAATGGCCCCGTTTTGTGTCGCCTGTCGTTGTGGGTAAAGGTGACAGTCCATTTCCAACGACAGCTGCACTACCATTCATTTTACTATGGAAATTGACAATAACACCGACGCGTACTAGTACGTACTAGTAGTGCAGCTGCGGTCAGAAATGGAATGTTACCTTTATTTTACTATGGAAATTGACAACAACACCGACGCGTTCGTACTAGTAGTGCAGCTGCGGTCAGAAATGGAATCTTACCATTACCTTACTGTTGCGGAGTCGTTTGTGTCAATTTCCTCAATAAAACGAGTGACAGAATGAACCTCATAATCGCGACTATGATGCGGCGGCGAACGATTTTGATAGCGATAGCAGCGGCGTTGCTACATCACTACACCTTATAAAACAAAGTCCCCCGCCGCGTCTGTCTGTTTGTGTGTTTGTATGTTTGTTCGCGATAAACTCAAAAACTTGTGAACGGATTTTCAGGCGGTTTTCACCTATTTATCGAGTGATTCTTGAGGGAGGTTTAGGTGTATAATTTGCTAACCCGTGCGAAGCGGGGCGGCTCCTTAATAAAATAAGTTCCAACATTTTCAACAGCAAGCGGCAACGACAGCGATTCAATCAATTGATCACGGTGATATATGTACCTATATTCCGTTACAGAAAAGCTGCAGCTATATTTTCGTAGAGTTAGACCAAGAAAAGACTGCAGCGATTTTGATAGTCCATGCAGTCCAAGTGTTACTTTTAACGTCAATCTTCTATGAAACTATGACGTATAAATAACACTTGCACTGAGTGGGCTAACAAAATCGCTGCAGACTTTTCGTGGTCTAAATAATGTAACCTCTAGATATTGTGACACATGGGTATTGTGTCACACACGCATGGGTAAAGGTAACATTCCTATTGCAGCCGCATTGCAGTGCTGCGTTGCAAAAAAATTCAATAACAATTTCCTTAATAAAATGCCTAAATGCCTTGCAACGCAGTAATAGCGTTGCAATTCGAACAGCACCTTAATGTTTAACGACATAATTTGTAAGCACGACTATTTAATTTCCTACTGAGCAACAACTCAACAACATCGTAGTGGAGCACATTATTTTGTTAGAAACCCATGTGTTACGTGACTAGTGATGTGCCGTTACCGTAAATAACGAGAACACAGAGAATCGTCGAGTAATTTACGCGGTAACGTTCTCCGTACGGGTAATTATCGAGAAAGTTGTCAAAATTTTCCTTTTTTGAAACTTTTTTGTACAGAATTCTTTTTTATTTAGTTATTACAACCTCTACTGAAATTTTCAAAAAAATCTGCCAAAAGGAACTAGTTTATTACCAAAATTACCGTAAATTACCGCCGTAAATTACGGGGAACCTTCTCCGTGAATGTTACCGAGTAAAATTTCTAACAGAAAATTTAACTGTTTTCGTTGATATAATTAGATTGTTGTGGCGAAATACATAATAATAACTAATTATTTTACTTATTTTTGATAAGTTTTAGTTCGGTGTAAGATTCACAGTGTTTCAATGACATTAATAAAATCTACACTGCGTTTTAAGTATAATAATTCAGTGTGATTAAACAATATCCTTCGCAAAATGAATAAAATTATTCTTTTTTAGGTACCGAATAAATAATTAAAAACAAAATTCGTTGCAGCACATTAAATATAAATAATATAATCAACTTAAAAATAATCAGATATATTAAACAATTAAAATAATGCAGTCTATGCAGTGTAATCTAAAAGTCGTAGATATTTCAATAATTTTATACATTGATATGTAAGCAATGCATTGATGTGCAAGGAAAGTGTTGATTAATAATGGATTACATTACAACTACTGTGATTTTAAGATATTTTATTACATCTCGTGTTTGTTTTAAGTTAAAATGTTATTTTTAAACAATGTAAATGCTTATCAGCTGCATGGGGTCGTATTGTATTACTTATTGCAGGTAAAAAAAAACACGTGCAAACTGCATTTCTTGGTTTGGGTATTCGCGGATTATAATGGCTCCTGATTGGTCCTCACCCTTTATCAGTTGGTTAAGTCGTATCTTGGTGGGGAAAGTGTGTGGACGGCATTGCATAGGTCATAATATGGTACAGTTTAGTTCATCTTGAAGTGACCTACTCTGCATAGTAAAGTGTTGTTAGAAGTTGAACAATGAGGCCAAAAGGCAAAGTATTAGACTATTTTAGAGAAACTACCGAAAACGAACGAATTAAGTACAGTTGCTTGTTTTGTGACCATGTGTACACTGCCAAGAATGTCACTCGTTTCGCTCAACATTTGGTTAAGAACTGCCAAAAGTGTCCTGGTGATGTTAAAACAGAGTTCAGAAAGAGTGACCCACAGCCGCAAAGCAATGCTCCTACGAGTGCTGAGAACAGCTTTGGACGAGTATCTACAGAACAGCCTAATGATTCAGCTGTAGACGAGGTAAGTTTATATTAGGCCGTACTTATTTTATCAGAATTTAAACCGCTTTTCTTCGAACCATGTTAATCAAGCCAAATTTGTTTCAGAAAATAATTCAGAAGGCTTTTGCAAGAGCAGTTTACGTTACGGGCATGCCATTGTCAATATTTGAACATCCTTTATGGATTGAAGCATTTCATCTTCTGAAACCAGACTTCAAGCCCCCATCACGCAAGATTCTTTCCACTACACTCTTGGATGAAGAGTACAAGGAAATGAATAACGTGATCTCAAAAAAAATTGAGCAATCTAAGGTTTTGCATTTAGCGGTGGATGGATGGACAAACATCAGGAAAGATTCCATAATAAACATCATGGTATATACTCCAACACCATTTTTTCACACGTCTATTGATGCCGAGACAAACAGGCACACGGGAGAGTATTTAGCTGAAAAAATATCGGAAACTATGGAAGAAATTGGTACCGAAAAGTTCCTTGGGATTATTTCGGACAATGCTGCGAACATGAAAAAATGCGGCAAACTGCTAATGGATAAATATGAAAAGACCACATGGATTGGATGCCTTGCCCACACATTAAA
Source organism: Cydia splendana (assembly GCF_910591565.1). Lineage (NCBI taxonomy): Eukaryota > Metazoa > Arthropoda > Insecta > Lepidoptera > Tortricidae > Cydia > Cydia splendana. Next base: position 5,201,614 of record NC_085976.1, on the reverse strand, counting down.
TTTGCTTATAGCAGATGTATTGAAAATGCCCGAAGTACATGAAGTGTTTACGATGGTAGTTGGTATCGTAAAATGTATTTTAAAATCCAATATATTTTGTGCATAGTACAAAAAAATTGCTAGTGACAAATGTTTGAATGTGACTTTAGTGTTGCCTGTGAAAACGAGATGGGGAAGCTACTCACATTGTATCGAAAATTTTATGAAATCGAAAGAGATTTTGCAAACAATGGCAATCAACGAAAGCAACAGGGATTTACAAAAGTTCAAGAGCGAATTGTTGGAAGAAAACACATGGAACGTCGTTGAGAAACAAATCATCCTTTTCAAGCCCATTGTAAATTGGATTTTCAGGCTTGAGGGAGACGCATGCACTATTCATTTAGTGCCTCAAGCTTTAGAAGAAGTAGAGAGTACCCTAGTTAGTGATGTGGCTAGACAAATATACTCTTCAAAAATTCCGAGACAGGAAACAAAATTGTTTAAAGCCCATTCACTTGGCCGCAGTCATCTTAGATCCAAAAAATCAAGGGATATCTTTAAATTCAGAAGAGTATCTCGATGGCTGTTCTACAATAATGGACATTGCTGAGTGTGATGCTCAAACAATCCTGAAAGAAGTATCTGATTACAAATGTCGGAATGGTATTTTCGAAAAAGAATTTGTGTGGCAAACCGCCCAGTCTATAGAGCCTGTTGCATGGTGGCAATCACTATATCCAAATTGTGTTTTGGGAAAGATAGCTCTTAAGATTTTATCAGTGCCATCAACATCTGCGTCCGTGGAACGATCGTTTTCGACATTCGCAAATATTCATACCAAGAAAAGAAACAGGTTGCTGACAGAACGACGTATGAAAATATGCTACATATCACACAACTGGAAATTACTACATCGAAAAGGCCCACAGCAGAGAACTGACACCGCCATGGATCAAAGCGACATTTCTGGAAGTAATTCCGAAAATGATCTATCCAACTCTTCTTTTGAATTCGAACCCATTGATTTCGTATCAGTGTTCGACGAATTTGACGAGTAATCAACAAAGAGGTCAATTAAGGCCAACAAATTAAGCACTGATATGGTTTAATTTAATAATTTATAATGTATTAAAGTATAGAACTATTTATATACATTTTTTTTATATACAAACAATCGTAAGGTCTTGTAATACACATGTATACTGTAAAGATGATTATTTTTAAATAGCCCCGATCGTTGATGTATCTTTTTTGTGTACAAATATTCATAACATGTTGTTTATTTTTATTACTCATTTAGTCATTTCAGATATGTACTGGTGTATTATGTTGTTTTTTTAATTTTAATTTATGATTTATTATTATTGTTGATTCCACTTTTAAAAATTATATTATAAATCGGCCAAAATGGACAAATAAATCTATTTACAAACATACTTAATTGTGTATTATTGTATTTTTATGAATATATAGCCTTTACTTATTGCATGGATACAAATAATGCAAAACATTGTCATAATATAATTTATAAAAAATTAACACGAGTTAGATAACATAACTACACTTAAAAGTAACGTAAAAATTAATAAAATATTTTAAAATCACAAAACTTGTAAGCAGATTTCAATCTTAACTAAATATCCTTGAGGGGTAAGTTACCGAGAATTCTCGGTAATTTACGGTAATTTTCACCAGTGAGAATTACTGTAAGTGCGTAATTTCTCGGCGGCACATCACTATACGTGACTCTTGAATAAGTTTATGAAATTCTGGAAACCATGGTATTGAATTGAATTGACATCGGTATCTCATCCATATTTTGTTAGTAAAACTTAAAAAACGAATGTTGATTAAGTACATAATATTAAACTATTCAATATTTTCTAAATTTCAGCCCCAGCGACAATCTGAATCCATTATTAAATTGCGCGCATTACAAATTTAAAGGATCTTTTCGTATACTTTTCCCACAGGCTGCTGGAGTGAAATGATTGATTGAAAACTTTTAAAAACACTCTTTTTACTTCACTGGAGCATCAAGCAACCTTGCATTATAGACCTTAAATCCAATGCCCTCCCTCCGCTTCCGCTCTATATCTAGGTCATCAATAACGTCTTGAATGAATTGAAATACACCGACTATAAATACACTAAGCCCGGTGAGATTTGAATGGATTATATTTGCTACAAAGCCCTAACTGTCAGCTACTCAATGATGCAAAAGGCTTGGGTAGGCCGTGATGGTACCTATATATTTTGAAGTGAATAAAAGTCGTCATATTATTATGATTCAATATTTATGTGATCATAGCATCATCGTTCAGTCATTTACAGATCTATTTTAAGGTTCTGTATCATACCTACATATGAACGAAAATGTAAAAAAAAAGATACCTACAAAAAATTAAAAGATTTACAGACAAAATATTTATGTCTAATAAACTAAAATATAGACTTGTTTGTCCCTAATAAATACAAAATAATCTTAAATACATGCAAAAGTACAGAATAAGTAAAAAAGGAAATGTCCTCGTACCTACTTAAATCACGTGTCACTACACAAAAAAAAGTGGCATAGGTTAGGTACCAATTTTGTTAGGTAAAATTTACCTGTCTGACCTCACAGTAATGTTAATTACATTAAATGATTTACACTTTACACATTATTATTTTCATTGCAAGCAGATGAAGCAGACGTACAGGCACAGCACGCTGTTAGTTTGCATGAAAACATATCCTTTCATCAATGAATAGGCATTAGAAAATCCATGAGGCAAGACTCAACCTCATTCAAACGCAAATTGATTCCGTTCTCGCGCCACGCCGAATATGGAAAACAGATCCGACTCCAATTGAAATTGAGGCATATCGAATCTATAAAAACAATTTTCTTCGTTGTTGATATAGGGGGGATTCGGCTCTTTCGAGTTTCGACGCCGTGCCTAAATGTGTATGAAGCCGGCACGTGACTTGCTCTACCGAGATTAGGTCCCGGTGAAATCGCTGACAACAAGGAACAATCTTGAAAACTTTGTCCTTGATTAAAATGTTAATGTACACACAATTTCAAAGTTGTATTTCGTTTTGTGAATTAATAAAAACTTGCTGCGTATATCCAGCAAAATAGTAGGTAGTCGCGACAGTTGTTAAAGTGCAAAAAAATAACACTTTTTTAATAACGATAGGTAAATAAAGGCATTTATATTTTTAATACCGATAAACGAGACTAAAAAACAGACATTAAATTAAATATATAGGCTTTAAAAAAATAATTTAGGTTAGTCAGAGGGACCTATCTCTGTCATTCATACTCTTAGAACGGGTATACCTACTCGTAATCCTTCCTGTAAATGATATTCATACATAACACCAGACACCAGACCTGTCATTCATGGAACGGGTATGGTAGTGCCCGTTTGATTCCCGTCATATTAATGACATTGATTGCTTGATTCCCAACACTGTCAATATCCCAACCAGATAATCCTAAGTATTAAATACCATAACCGGGACACTATTGATGTGCCCTTACCACATTACGTTAAACCCAGTTACTGAATACGATATCTTGAACAATCCATGTTAAGCGTAAGCAATATTCACAGTCGACTAAACCATATGGAATTCATAGCAGATGTATCTTCGGCATCGATACACATACTGATACCATCTCGTATGTTGAATAGGGAGGCATAATTATATCGCTATATATAATTACGTATATCTTACTGCATCACCAACTGTAAAGTGAGCAGGACTGGAGCTAATTGCTATGAGCAGAGCTCGGAAACCGTTTTATTTTTCAATCCGGTTTCGTTAATTCACCCGGAAACGAATAGGTTCGTTTCCGTTTGCGGTTACCGGTTAAACAACTGTTCTATTGAGATACTGATTTATGCCAAATTCGTTAGGTTTTGAGAGAGAACGTAATTTATTAGTCCACGTTCCATCAATTAACCGGTTTTTAATGAACAAAATAGTATAACGGTGTTGGAACGATATTAACGGGTATTTCAATACCGGTTGCGAGACTTGCGAGCCCTGGTGAGGAGTGCTTATTCCTCAATTCATAAAACCCCTGCCTCATGGTGTAAAGTTTTCATTACTGCGTTATCTCGATTGTAGCCTGGGGACTCTGGGAACAGCTTAGCAATCTAATAGTTTTAAAAAAGCTTTATGACACTAACTTCCAGAGGGAAATTATATGTTATTGTAATTAGTTCTATTAACCATGATGTTTTCTTTTTCCAATAGCAACTCCAATATCAAATAATATTTCATGCAAAAGTGCCGAGAAACTCATCGATACGATGTGCACAGTGAGCTGCGAAAATGCATGGAGAAATTATGAATTAATTCATTGACAAAGTCACCATGCACTTTTACGGCTGATGGTACATAGGTTATTCGTGAAATAACCACACCTAAATATACATCCTAAAAAGAATACAATGTTGCCAACAATATTCGTGCTGCTCTGGGTTTGTTACATCTGCTTATGAAAACGCATTTCAATTGAGTCCCGGGATATTGTTTGCAAGAAAAGTTTCCAATTTCAATTGAAAGATGGTGACAGTATAGAGTGCGCTTAAGTTAGAAAATAAGAAAGCTAAGAAAATCCGCCTGATCTTTGGAAATAAGTAAGTTTTGTGCGGCTTATAGAAGTTCGGGCCGTGCATCGTGGTACGTTTTATTTACTGATGCTTTACACTGCTGTAGTGTTCGTTGAAGTTTATTTTCTGTATAATATGGGGTTTCTCCGACATTATTTATACATTGTATGAAGAAAAAGACCAATTAATAATCTGATCTTGATCATTCATAGTTGGAACCACTTTTAAATTTTATGAAACTCAAAATATACATAATTAAGACGGCAATTCGTTAAAGAATAGCTAATAGTTAAATTTCAGATACAAATACTCGTATTCATGATATTTACACTTCCTATCAATGTTGGTAGAGTCCGTCTAAGCTAACTCTGCACCGACTTTGACAGAACAAACTGCGGAGGTGTCATATTTCCATAGAACTTTGGCATTTACAATGACGCTTCCACACTTTGACATAGCATATACCATGCAGATGATTATACTTTGCATCTATAGGTATTTAAATAGAAGTAACCAAATAATTTAAACATTTTCGGGTAGTTATAACATTTATTGGTTAACCAACCAAATACAAAACCGCCTGGATCTCTCCCTGAACGACCTGACTTTAACCTACATTATTTGATCGTGTAATGTTTTCATCTACCCTCAACTGGCTTAAGGAACCATTTGAGGGTTGATTTTGTTTACTTTTATTTAAATACCTAAAGATACAGACTATAGATTCTAGTGTATTTTCAAATCCAAGGCCCATGTATGCAGGCAGTGCAGTGTGCGCAGCCTAAAGTCCGTCTCCAACTACGGCCAAAGTTGCCCTCACTACATGAAAAATGCATTTAGTGCGCTGCACCCCACTCTACCCAACTTCATGTGTTACACGTGACACTTGCCTTACATCATTTGGATAAATATTGTATGGGATTACGAATGCAGCCGACGGTAAGGCGTCGGACTTTAGTAGGCTTGAACTGGTACGTAGCAACTCAGTAGTACTTTCTGAAAGATATGTACCTACGAAATATCACCTCATGATGACCAGTAATCGGTGAAAATTCCCATAGATCTTGAGAAATCAGACTTATTAGAACGCTAAAATTTTTTCTAGGTCAATAGCAGATATAAAAAAGCGCTTGCATAAGCATAATTCAGGTGACCCAAATCATAATTATCTGTACCAATATTTTCAATTAAATCCGTTTCGCTCTTTTCAAAAATACATTTTTTTACATACCTAATTGTAATTACCTAGCCCACTGAGCGCCACTTGCACCATCCGACTAACCCAGGGTTAACCGGTTAAATCATTAACCCAGTGTCAAATTGTACTGGTACCCATGGCAACCCCAAGTTTAACCATTTAACCCCGGGTTAGTGAATAGTGCAAGTGGCCCTAAGTGGCCACATGACACGACTCGCAGTGCGTTTCGCACGTACCAATAATAATTCTCGAGCGATCGTATCTTATCAATATAAACATTATAATAGATTTTTAAACAGCTACAGTGTGTGTGTTAGACTGTAGGTAAGGAAAGTTCGTTCTATAGATAATCGAATCGTAAATATAAATCGACCTGCGCATACCTCCTGCCTTAAAACATAAGGGCACGTATTTAACCGGTCAACTAATTAATCGAATTTGGGTTGTTTAAAAAAATAGAAATGGGTACTAAAATTAATAGTTTGGCAACAAAAACGGAGCCTTAAAGTATATCAATATGAGTTGTATTTTAATGCCGTTACAGCTTTTGATTAATTTTAGGCAGGTACGAAGTATTTATTTGGCAACTGAATTATTATATTGGAGACCATTTATGAAGCACATTTTAAAAAGAAAACGGCTATCTCATCATCTTCCTCGCGTTGTCCCGGCATTTTGCCACTGCTCATGGGAGCCTAGGGTCCGCTTGGCAACTGATCCCAAGAATTGGCGTAGGCACTAGTTTTTACGAAAGCGACTGCCATCTGACCTTCCAACCCAGAGGGTAAACTATGCCTTATCGGGATTAGTCCGGTTTCCTCACGATGTTTTCCTTCACCGAAAAGCGACTGGTAAATACCAAATGATATTTCGTACATAAGTTCCGAAAAACTCATTGGTACGAGCCGGGGTTCGAACCCGCGACCTCCAGATTGAAAGTCGCACGCTCTTACCGCTAGGCCACCAGCGCTCCCGGCTATCTATTAATTCAAAAATGAAAACGGCTATCTATTAATTCAAAAATGAAGTTCTTTTAAAATATTATTTTGTTTGGTCATTACACGGTCAACCTAACACGCTCCTCCTCGCTTTGCTCGTCGTCGCACCTATCTGTTGACTCTAGCAGAACACAGTGGTAACTATTGAAATTAGTAATTAAAAATTTAAAGATCTAATGGTATAATGGCCATTAGGCGTATTTCGACTATAAGTATACGTATTGGTAAATTAATTTGAGGTGTTTTGTGTAAAAAGTGACCAATATTTAACTGCTTTCGTGTTAAAATACTACCTAGCTGAAACGACATGCTCAGTTATGACTATAGTTGATTACTTAGGTGTGAACAACTAGATAACAACTAAATTTTATGATCGCTTTACAATTTTAGTTGCCAATTTATTATTTTAGTCGCCAACCTATCACTTTAAGTTCCCTATATTTTTTTTGGGTGGCTTGATTTTGCTGCCAGTTTTTTTAATAATATGATGCTTATATTTGAGGCTAATATATTTTTTTGGCGCTAAAATATTAATTCACAGCCAAATTATATTATTATATGCCCAGTGAAAGTTCCTGTTTAATATTTTAGTTGCCCGGTTAATAATAAGCCAAACATAAGCAGTTAACAGGCCATAAAATGACAGGCGGGTTTTGTTAAACTCCGTTTAATTTCACTCGTTTTACGATGTTTTCTATTAACGTCCTGTAAAGTAAAATCGACTTTGCGAGTTATAAAGCTGCAGTGTTAAACCATATTACGCTAACTCTAAGCTCGCTGCAATGGATTCTGAAAGTTAGCGTTGCGAGGGTTGTGGTGGTGCTGGCCTGTTTCTGCTTCGACATGGTTAGTTTATAGCTGGTTTACCTCTAACCTTACAGTACATTTGCATAAAGACCCAATTCGAGTCAAGAAATTGTCACATAAGTATTGAAAACTGAACGAATGTTGTTTTTATTTCAGAAATTTATAGAATAATAACAGTGTCACTTTTATGCTGACACTAGGCATAGTCTCTCATTTGGGGGAAATGATAAAACAGTAAAAACAATATTAGTTATTGACAACAATGAGGTCACAGACACAATAACTTAGTAAAACAATTTAAAAATATATATGGAAATCGTTAATTGTATATACCTAGTAATTAGACACACACTTACGCATAGTACGAGTATTATGCGTAAGTGTGTGTGTTAGTGTGTTTTTATTCAACAAAGTTTAGATGACTGTCAAGTATGCATACCTAATTGATCCTTTTACATCAGAAAACCGATGAAAGTTTCACTTCATTGCAGAAACTTGTGTTTCTCAAAGGGACATTTCAAGAAGAAGTTTTGAAGTAACCCAGCCGAAACAGAGACACTGCATACCTGACGGTGGTAACTTTGGAACTTCATTTAAGTCAAGCTCGGAGTTAAGAGGTGCATTTAAACACACCTAACCAGAGATTTGAGCTCTTTATATTTTTAATTGAATTTTTCACCTATTTATACGTAAACTGGTTGGCATTCACATTATAATTTCAACTTCACAATTTAAGTTCATTTTACTAAATTAGGTACCGAAGTTTGCAAAGAACCAGACATACAAAAGAAAGGAAACTTAAAGAACTACCAGACTACCGTAAATATGATCGAATAGATATGATTATTCGCTCTCGTGGTCAACATCGCAGTCAAATCCTTGATAAAAAATAGAATAAGCCAATATATTTCACCTCTAACTCCTCAATAACCCTGCCGAATGCGAATCGGGAAAACTGAATACGTTAAACCGTGCGGTGGTAAATCTCGGCGCGGAGTGGCCCGGTAACACAGTAGAATGGCCGTGCATGGCCCGTCGGGGCCGCGCGACAAAGAGTCACGTTCCACCGCCCGGGCCATGCACGAGTTACGTCTCCAAGACGATAATATTACGTCTACGCTATTTTAATAGAAAAGCTAACAACATTTTGAAATGATAAAGACAGTGAAGGTTTTTATACAACTTTACACTTGACGCCTGCTGCATTATGAAGTTACTTTTTGTTATTCGAAAATTTAATAGACGACAGTTGCTGTTGAACGTACCTAAATATTCCACATAGTATTTTGTTTGGTAAATAATTAATCTAATTAATAATAAATAGTTATTATTATTTCTACATGACATTAAAGTTCTTCAAAGGGACTCTACGTGTTGTAACTGGCCATATGCCTATTACGTAATATTAAGCTCATTTATCAATATAAAACTTACATTTTAGCGGTGAAGGAAAGCTTCCGGGAGCTTTCTTGCTGGCCGTGGGTTTACGTTCTTGATTTTCATTGAAATTTCCAAAAATGGTAACTCGAAGCACTTGATTTCATAGTCTAATCTTTATCACATGTATCCACGGTTAAAATAATTGCTAATTAACTTAGTAAAAACAAAATAATAACAAGGATTTGTTTACGAAAACATTTGACAGTAGGAGAGGTCGTTGACATTGACAGGTGTTAGCGCGGTGACGTTCTGATATCGTTTTAAACCGCAAAATTCAAAAAGCGTGAGGTAGATAAAAGGTACAATGATTAAATAATTAACTTCTATTATATATTTAATACATTATTATAAAAATAAACATGAAATACCTCAGTACGGACGCTATATTTGGAATCATAAAGGGAAAGATGTTAACTCAAACATACTTTTGGTTGCTTTAGTGTGCGTAGGTATCGTTGAAAAATAGCTTCATCAGCATTAATAGATTATGAACGTTAAAGTGTAGGACATAAGGCTTATGTAAACAAAATAGGATTTAAATATTTGAATTTCGAATTCTGTCGCCAGTTTTATGATCGTATTGTTCGGGTATGGTTCCGTTGGGTTCGGCAGATTATGAGCCTTAATGAGTGGGACATATGACTTAGTAAACAAACAAGGATTTAAGATCTTTACTTCTAAGAGGATCATGTCGCTATTTTTATGACTGCATTGATAGCCTCCACCTTGCTAACATTAAACGATTATGAGTATTAATATGCAGGGAATAAGCACTTTCGAATAGTAAACAAACGGGGATATATGACTTTTCTACTTGAAGCTTTGAAACGACTAGTATTTTTTTATACAATCTTTTATAGTACAAGCTTTGCTTAGTTTGGGGCTAGGTTTGATCTGTGTAAGATGTCCCCTAATTTTTATTTATTATTTATTTATTTATTTTTAATGTTTGACGATCCTTTTGTGAAATTCTTAGTGTTAAATTTGATATGTATAATAATCCAATTTTATTATGGAATAATATTAACATCAATAAATTGCTCTGATAATTAGATTAAGATTAATTACGATTCATAAGAGCTTGTTGCTAGGCCTACATGAATAAAGTATATTTTTGATTGATTTTGATTTGATTTTGACGTTTGTCGCCATTTCAATATTATATAAGGCTGAGCGGGCATTGCTGGCGGGATTATTCATTCTCAGATTTCCGACTAACAGTGACCCTGGCTTTGGGCGTACATAACGCTGGTGGGTGAAGTTTCTCTGCTACTTTTTCTGTGTTTGGGTTTACCTGGAATTATCCTAGTAAATTTAAGCTTGGAGATTGTGTGTCTGTGCTTGATTGTACGAAGATAATATCTATCTTTGTGGAATTAAGTTAGGACTATGGCGGAGTTTCTTTGCTTTCTTGTGTGTGGGTTTCATCGTGAAGTTTTCTATACTGTGTTTCTGGGTTCAGCTTTGGGGGTACAATACCGTTACAAAGCGTGGATTCAGAGTGGCAGTGTTTAAGGGAATTTCATAATTTTGTTTTATTTTGCGTGGGGTTCTTTTTGTAAAAGTAAACTTAGATATTCTCATACCTTTCTAAGGTACCTTTTTGCTAATTTTAAAGCCAGATCATTGTTTGGACTGACAGTTTGTCCGACTAAGCGCTTCCCACCTTGCGGTGTTAAAGGAGAACGGTTAGGAGTCGTTTTGTTACCAAGATAAGGGTTGACTTGGCACTATCTTTATACCAACACAGATAGTGAAATATCTCTCCCTTCCTGGCCTCCAATGCCCAACTGATAGACTAGAATGAGGGCGTCACGTGCGCGCCATTGAGAGTAATCTCTGCTCATTTGAAACCTACAGTATTTGGAGACCTTGTATATTAAATATATTTATTTATACCATTCATAGACACAATAGGGACCTGTGTTACCCATGTTGCCACCCTGCCTTTGTGCAAATCGCCATGGGGGGACACAATCACACCGGCCTGTAGGTTGCTTTATCGGTTTCGCCTGCCGAACTATTACAGCTTCTCGTAGGGACAACACTTGTGTATATTACAAAGCATTAGGTCGATGGTAAGAACGAACTATGCTTTGAATATACTAGATTAGGGCCTACGTTTAGGTATAGGGTAGAATCACACACTATATATATGGGGTTTCTGTTAGGTTGGTATATATTTCTCCTTTTAAGGACCTCAAATATGGTATCATTATTTTAAGTCATGCGGTAAGGTGGTTAATCGTCTAAATCTCCTAATATTTTAATTTATCTGGGTAAAAAGGTAATATTTCAATTTTATCTATCACAATTCTGGTCTTCTGGAGTAGAAATGAAGTACTGGGTATTGTAATCAGGTTTCTAAGGTATTTACAAAACAAATTATTTAATATCAAGCTGGGTTTAGGAACACAGACTTTACTGAGATAGAAAATCGAAGAAAGGATTGTTTTACCCTTTGGCAGGCAGAAGTAATCCAAAGGATGTTTCGAGCTAAATATATCTACTCGTCTTGATATTCTTAGTCTTATAAAGCTTAATTTTTAACAAATAAACTTAGTACTTCGTTTATACCTCTAAAAATCTGATTTACTGTTTATACTCTTAGTTCTGGGAAATGGGATTAAAGGATTCGTATCCTTAGCTTTTGAATGTAAAAAAGATTAGTAATTTTGATGACTGATGGATACTTTGACACTTCTTTTCATCATCATCTAGGTGCGCTTATGTTACGAAGTGTTGGTCATAGCCCTTCCGGCTAAAATGGTAGGCTAGGTGTTTCGATTGATTTTGTAATCGGACTAAGAGTTCCCAGACTTGCATCGGGCATACGGAGTAGCACGTGTGAATAAGTCACACATCGCTTAGAAGTTGATAGTTAACTGTAATTATCCTTAAAATCCTAGGGAGTAAATGAGCTTACCCCAGGAGTGCTACTTCTATGTTATCCCGGGGACTTAATAGGCGTAGCAGGATTTTATCAACAAATATTTTTTATATTTATATTATTTATCATATATACGCTGCATATCTTCAATATCATTCTTGTTTTGGTTCTTTTAATGACACTTACATTACGCCATAAAACTCGTAGTATTTCCTAATCTTATAATTAAATAAAACGGTTTCATTCTATTTCTTAGCTACGTCATAAATTATTTTAGTATATTAAATATTCTTTAATTAAAATCTAGGTAGGTAATAATATCTAAAAACCGAGTCCAAAATTTAGCTTTACTCATTAAAGAACCTAGGTTTCCGCGGTCCACTTCGAGGGGGTCCTAACTGCTAACTAGACGATCACGACAAGGCCAAATTATAGGGGTAATTATTAAGGGGGGGTTTATTATATGTGTTTATTAAGGGGGTATTTATATATATATATATATTTGGGGAGGGTACAGTGTTGGATCTATATCCCCACGCAAGCCTATAAAAAGACCGGAATTTATATGCCCGTGAAATCCAAAATAGTTATTATAATATAATTTATATAATATATTACTAGAAAGGATCAAATAAAATAATATTTTATATATTCGTTTTATATGTATGTATATTCCATGACCAAAATAATGCCGCGATGACTGTAGCTAGCACTAAAACAACGTGCAGAATTACACTTAGCTCTACAGCAAAATATTTATACTAAACACAAAGTGTAGTGGTTCAGTGCATCGTATATTCCGAGAATATTAAAAGTTTATTATAAGGTAAACGTACTGGTGCTCGACGCGGTCCCAGTACATGTCATCTTGAAACTTAAGTCGTTGTCAATAGAGGTGACAGCAAGGTGTCATCTATTGGGCATTAGCATGTCGAGCACTAGTACGTTTACCTTATTACAAAATATTCTTGTCACGTTTGTGTTGTCCAGAGTTTACTGTTAATAATATTTAGGTATTCATTGAAATTAGTTATGTGCGGAAACTTCAACTCTCGATATTATAGCTATTATAAAGTTACGAACGAAAACCTGTGTAGTTGCGGCAACTGTAACTAATGATGATGATGATGATGAACTATCGATATGTCAAAAATGTGTAAGATTGTAATCTCTTATCCACCGCTTCGATAAAATGTCATAGTATGGAAACAATTTCCAAACCTTTCCGAATTTTATCCGACACCTGAACCTAACAATACACCTGACGAACGTTGATGGCATTTCAATCTGACTTTAGTAAGATCGGAGCGAAAAGCTAGGCTCTTGAGAATTGTAATGAGAAACCTTTGCCATTCTTAAGAGCGAGTACGAAGTTTCAGCACGAATGATATACAAATATTTTTCAATGGGCAGTCTTGAAATAAACCGAACACTAATATTTAAGTACAGTTATTTTTAGTACTGGTTAAAGTACGGACACGTTTGTTATGGTAAAGATTGAAGGATATTTCTTTATTGACCGAGCTAAAGCGAAGGTCTCCGTTTCAGCTTGAGCATAATTGCTTTCACATGTCTGCCGCATTCCTCAACCGAGCGTGAAATTTTGTAAGCAGGTTCGATAACAAGGTGTATGATTTTTTTTTCTTCGATTCAGTTTTGGAAATTTTTCAAAATGTCGGAGCACTGAGGATCGCGAGATCAGCTCAGTGCCACTAGTTTAAATTACTTGTGTTAAGTAAATAATATTAAAGATACCTATTCAAAGTGTTAAAATATTTGTCATTTTCGATTACCAGTGTAATAAATTAACTATTAAGTTCGGAGGTGAGGTACTCGAAGACAACCTAAACTTAAATTACGAACATCACCTCCCCAAATGTTTTACCACTACACAGACCTTGTCAACCTCGATTTTTTCTGTGTACTCGAAACCTCGAAACAATACATAAATCTTATAGCACTCGACGGAAACCGCTGAGATTTATCTGCCGTGGGTCGTTGTACACAGGATTCCCCAGTTTCACGATTGTCTGCGACATTATAATAAGTGATAATATTACGTGTTCCGCGTACTGAAAATGAAATCTTAAGTTCTTTATATCTTTTTCTCTAAAGTTATGATTAATCAACGAATCTCAAGAAGAAAGCCATCTCAAGAAGTTCTGTGTCTGAAAAGACCAGAAACCGAAATCGGTGCCGTTAGTTACCAATGTATTGTGCTAATGCACATGTTCCTTTTATTACAATAAAGTGAAAATCATTCCAACATAAACATTTATGTTTGTATTATGTAAAAAAAATGGTTTTGTGCTGTTATAAATAATTTATAATAAAATGTATACAGAATTATTTTTTATTTAGAATAATGCCTCAAAAATTCATACTTGTAATACACCTTGGTAACTTAATACCTCACAGGACTGCTATTCAAGTTTTTTGCTGACTTACTGATGAATATTAATATTGTCAGAGTGTGAATCATTGTATTTTTATATAAATATATATGTATACAGACATTTTCATAAAGGTTAGTCTTAAGTATCCAACACTAACATATATGTACTTGTAAAGGCCTTATTAAGAGCACACCCTTAGCCAAGTCATAAATGCATTGTTCGACTGCACTCGAAACGTTCAAATCGTATGCTGAAGCTTCAATATCTTCATATAATCTGTATTTATCTTTGAACGTACACGGCAACGACTTTCCTGCGCCATATCGTAATACTGCGTAGTCATGATTTTGAAAAGTCGACCTAAACTTCTTAGGAAAAGAGTTCCTTTTGCCATATACGGTGATACGAGTGATACGAGTATTAAGAAATGCCATTTGGTCTGAATAGTGCTCCTGCCCCCTCGAGCTGTGGCTGGGCAGGCGCCAAGAATAGGTCGGAGACAATCTATTTTATTGCGTTACTATTTTGCAAATTCACGCCTAGAGGCGGCTTATATAAAATCTTGTCACAATTTGCAACAGAAATTGAATATAGTGCCTTTGAAACGCTGCATTTGAAATTGTTTCGGTTTTCTACTGTGAAATAAGGCTTCCATAAATATGTTATTTCACTTTACACTTCTATACGCTCCTTTGGCTTTTTGTTTTGTATATTATGTGGAAAAACGGTTTTCTCCATTTATTTGTGAACTAGGTACCTAGGTAACTTTGTGCAGTAATCATTATAAGACTTATCTACGGTCTACATACCGCACATTGCCATCTCAGCGAAATTACTTACAATTGCGGGTATCGTCTTGGGTCGTCCCATTCGTTTTTCGTCAAGTTCTTAAATTCGCCACAATCTTCGGTGGCTTTCAATGTAGAATGAGTGACGAAAGCAGAATAGGACTTATTTAAGAACTTGTCGAAAAACGAATGGGACGACCCAAGACGATACCCAATTGCGTAAAGCAATAAAATACAACGTTCATCATTAGAACCTATCACGCGTGTCCTCATTAGCACTATCATTCATAATATCGCGCTTGAATAGTTAGTATTTTCGTATCAATAAAGTGCTTATTTTCGGCAATATTGTGAGTTATCATTACTTATGACAAGCAACCAACAGAATATTATTGATGTATGTGACACTAGCAGCCCGTACAACTTAGGTGTAATAATCTAATAACGCCTACAAGATTGATCATTAAAACTTAGAAATAAATTAAAAGTGAAAAAATATTACTGTCTTGGGTGGGACTTGCACCGACCACTAGAATCCACGGTTTTTTCCACTTATAATTTATTTCTAAGCTTTATATTATAGCATCGTTCGCAGACGTTTCTGCTTGATACAGAATAGTTATTTGTACAACAAGAGATCAAAGTTTGATATTTCTTCGAGTGCTTATTTTGAGTCCCGTGCAAGCGAAAGATTCTATAATACTACTAATACTCGCTACGCTCGTGAATCTAATTTAGAATCTTGAGCGTAGTAAGGGATTCAAAAGCGCACGAGATGTAAATAACTTTGATCTCGTGTAGTACACAAAATTTTTCACCCTAAGCAGTGAGAACATACCTAGAGGGACAGAGATAATAGAACCCAAGTATATCGAACTTGTATTAGACCCCGCATGTTGAAATGACTATAAAGGTCACTTGAATGTCATTTTGTCTCACTCAGTGAGCAAAATCGCATTTTGCTCACTGAGTGAGACACAGTCAGTGAGCAAAATGCGATTTTGCTCACTGAGTGAGACAAAATGACTCAGTGAGCAAAATCGCATTTTGCTCACTGTTTTTAAGAAGCAAAGTACCCTTGTTCGAGCTGCTGAGGTGAAAATAAAATTGATCATTGTTAGTATCGACAGCCAATAGACATTTTGTCATTATGAAAT
This sequence comes from Cydia splendana, assembly GCF_910591565.1. Classification (NCBI taxonomy): domain Eukaryota; kingdom Metazoa; phylum Arthropoda; class Insecta; order Lepidoptera; family Tortricidae; genus Cydia; species Cydia splendana. The sequence goes on along the minus strand of NC_085976.1, from coordinate 5,185,345 downwards.
AAGGGGCAATAAAGCCTTCATGTCACCTGTTGGCACTTGGCAGTACAGGATGTCTTCTTTATGAATGCTTTGTCACACACCTGTGTTGATGTCAAATACGAGCGAAAGGTGAACATGTACGTAATAATTCAGCACTCCATGCAGTGGGCATTGAAAATCTCGATAAAATACTCCCCTACTGCTAATTAACTGGTAAAAACCCTGCAGCCCAGAACAAGACTTATGAAATACATTAAGGAATAGACACGGTTAATCAGTCAAAAGAAACTGAAGATAACACAGTAGATTCCTCCTAGCGCCCAACCCCATCAGCCCATCAATTATGTCGTATACGATCAAACCCAGTGTCCATCTGCGTGCCATTTGTAAACGTCACGCCCTGTCTTGCGAACCAGCTTGCTTCAATACCTACAGTCTAAGTAAAACCACCTCTAATCCAATGTGATACAGGTGAAGTTGACCGCTTTATTTATGTTGGTGACAAGGAACACGGGATCGTAATTCAGCCATGGTGACAAAGCAACATTCAGCAAATCAATGGTCACGGAGCGAAAGATGTTTAATGACTGTTTGTTTTAGTGAAGTTAGGTGTGAATATTAGCACTATTGTTTTAATATGTTGATTGATATTAAATTTTACGTATTCACAAGTTTCATTTGAATAGGAATTCATTTGAATTTCATTGGGTTTTAGTTTGTTTTTGTAAACATCGATTAGGAAAACATAAAATTATTGAAGCTTTATGAAATAAGCCTTGATTAAATAAACATAATCATACTGCAAGAAATAAGTATATCAACTTATGCATTTCTAACGACTGACACAAAACGAAAAAAACAAAAGATCAGTTTCATTTATACAAAAGCAAAATTTAATATAAAACTAAAGAGAATTTTCTCATTTTCAAAGAGTCGTCATCCCAAAGATTCAAGATTGAACAAAACTAAATATGGTTGCCGCAAAAACTTTTTAACACAAGGAAGTTGGAAAAGTTGATGTAGAAATAAATGGCTCCCTCGAGACTTTGTAAGGTATCATAAACTACGAAGATAGTAAAATTTGTGCCGAAAAGATGCTCAAATAATATTTCCCAAGTACTTACCCGTTTCAGAATGTTTAGACATGTCTAAGTATAATAACTATGTAAATCCCTCGTGAAGTCGTGAGCGCTCGTGTGTCAAGACAAATTTAGCGCCATTCCGCAAAATTTTATAATCGAATAAACATAAACTAAACACATTATAAAGTTTAAACAGACTCCATCGGTAATAAATTATTGAATTATTCAACAACGTGCCACACAAGGTGCGCGAACATCGTAAGTTATTACGTTGGTTTGATGGGTACACAAGGGAAACACCATTCACAAACACTAAAGATTAAAAAAATGGTAGCAAGATTATGCAAGGCTTATACATAGTAATTCCTATTTTACAAGCTTTTATTTAACTTGCAATGTACCTATGTATCCCACCAAAAACATTTCATGTAAAGTGTTGCCAAGACTAGGCGCATAAAGCTTGTACACTAAAAAGTTATCAGATCCCGTAGTAGGTACCAAGACTTTTACTCTGTACCTAAGTCCTAACTTTATAAGCTCTAAATGTATAAAGCCAACGTCTTGGTCAAACAGTACGGCTTGGCCGTTTCGTTGCTGCCATATTTATGAACACTTTCAGAATTTGTAAGACCTGTGTTACTACTTTGTGCAAAAAGTCCACCCAGGGAGTGTTTATGTGACTGCAACGAAACGGCCAAGCCGTACTGTTTGACCAAGACGTTGGCTTTATACATTTAGAGCTTATAAAGTTAGGACTTAGGTACAGAGTAAAAGTCTTGGTACCTACTACGGGATCTGATAACTTTTTAGTGTACAAGCTTTATGCGCCTAGTCTTGGCAACACTTTACATGAAATGTTTTTGGTGGGATTTCATTCATTTTTGTAAGAGGTGATATACCAGTTAGAAATGACATATTCGTTTATAGAACCTACGGACAGGGTCATATAAACGGGAATAATTTTAAAAGATTTTAACATTCAGGTTTTTATAAAGGTTACGTATTGCTAGCGCCCTCTATGTAGGGCCTATATAAATTATACAGTTGACTACCACTACACATCGCGAAACATGTCGGCCGAGTGACTTAAAACAAGTGAGTCTAAACCGTAAAATTATTCAATGTTAGTAAATGTCTCACAACAGTTTAAATTCGACTTTATTACCAACTAAATTAAACTTCAATACAAACCCCACATTTTAATAAAATAATGACGTTGGTTTGGTACCTGTCTAAAGTGCTCGAGAAACCTTTCCTCAACTTGCACTGGCACGGTCCCGTGCATGCCCTTTCAGGCTGACCAGGGGCGATTGGCCTATTCTCACTGAAAAGCCGGTGGATGTCGTCAATTTGGGAAGTGTTTCCGATAAAGCCTAAGCCTTGAGCTGCAGTTCCACGTGTATTAACAACTCTCGAATATCGTAAGCCATTTTAAAGAAAATCTAATACCAGTTTTGCAAATTTTTTGGTTTGTTTTGACAACCCGACGTGTTGATGACTTTTGAAATTGTCATGTCACAGTTTACAAAAAACTCTTTAATTACTGTATTAGAACCTCCATACATGAACGCAATGATAAGGACGACAATAATTTTGTGATAGTTGTCTCAGTTTTTTAGCCCGTCCCCGTACCACGGCATGCCTCGTACCTTGCTCGTACCGCGTGCTTTAGCGATATGAGAAACGACAATAGGGAATATTACGCAAAACTCTGCGTCACTAACTCAATCACATGGCCTACCATGAAACACGGCAGTTGAAAATTCGGTTTCTGCCTCTCTATCACTCTTGCCTATTCGATCGATAGAGAGGCATATATAACGAAATTTCACGGTAGGCCCCCTGTAAACAAACCGCCTTGATGCATCAATGTCATAGTGAAAACTTGTAAAAAACTGTTTAAGGCCTAGTATGTATAAGTTACTTTATGGTTTAGTAGGTGCACTAGTGCTGCACTCTGGCGGCAGAACATTGCAGCAATACTCCCTATTGTATGTAGGTATTACAAATTGTATGTTTCTAGAAATTTAAAAAAAATATTCACGATGAATTTTGTGTTCTCGTGTTTTTTGAGTCAGTTTATGGAAAATTTACAAAATGACGGAGTCATTGTATTTAGATCAGCGCCTAAAGAAGTAGCGGTTTCGATATCATTCTAGACATTTTCAGGGTTCCGTACCCAAATAGTAAAAACGGGACCCTTCTTACTAAGACTCCGCTGTCCGTCTGTCCGTCTGTCCGTCTGTCTGTCTGTCGGTCTGTCCGTCCGTCCGTCCGTCCGTCTGTCTGTCACCAGGCTGTATTTCATGAACCGTGATAGCTATAGACAGTTGAAATTTTCAATTTTTTCACAGATGATGTATTTCTGTTGCTGCTATAACAACAAATAGGTACTAAAAACAGAATATAATAAATATTTAAGTGGGGCTCCCATACAACAAACGTAATTTTTTACCTTTTTTTGCGTAATGGTACGGAACCCTTCGAGCGCGGCGAGTCCGACTTGCACTTGGCCGGTTATTTTCAAAATTAAAATTTGTACTATTCTATATTGACCAAGCGAGTGCGACGTGCGAGCTAAGCGTAACCGTTTCAGTCCGGCAAAAATATTTTCTTGTCTCCGGCTGTTCTCCTGTACAAGGTATTCTTTTCGAGCGATCATCATCTTGGTGACACTTTTTGATATTTAACAAATTTAACACATATCAGTGAAAGAATAAGGATCAAAGTTAAATGGCGTTCTAAAAGTTTTAAACATCTGTCAAAAGATGGCAGTAAATTCACTATGACAATCCGCCTCTATTTCAAATTCGCTTTGTAGAGGAAGTAAGGTTTTGAAAAGTTTACGACAAGAAACAGTGCCAATATAGAGGGCGCTACTTGGCTGGTTTACGTGAAGCTGGTTCAAATCTGAACTTCGAAAACTTTTTTGTTTTTTTTATTGTGTTTTCTTTATTAGCACTCCGATCACTGCTCCCACACAAAATTTCACGATTCTAGTACTTCAGGAACCAATGTTTTCAGGTTTACGGCAAATTTTAGGTACCCCCATTTCAAGGGGTTGCAGGGCGAAAGTTACAGATTTCTCATCACCATATGTGTTAGCATACAGACCTATCATTACATGTTGGAAAGTGTCTTCGTAAACTTAAAGAATCTTGTTTTATAGGTAACTGCATAAACGCACGTGGAACAAGTTTAAATGTTTGAATAAATATACAGCTTTTGTTCGCGTGCGTGATGCCGTCACATTCGTTTCGACCTTGCTGCTAACCAGACTAAATTTGTATCAGTGCCTAATCCTCGACAATATACTCTTCATATGGACTCATCATAGTTTCCTTTACGCCAGATTTAACAGGTCATGGGCCTGCGCGTTTTCAATAAAAATCAAAACGGATTTCGAGCGTAAAAAGCGAAAATAGTTAATACGGTTGCCGGCAGTAATGGCGTCCAGTACAAGTTCCTCATCTCCACTCGTGATGGAAAAACTAAAAGGAATGGAAAACTATTCATCGTGGAAATTTATGATGAAGATGGTGCTAGTTCATGAAGATCTTTGGGATTTTGTGGAAAAAGAGGTTGACGATAAAAAACCGGAAGATGTGAAAAAGGGCCAGAAAGCGCTCGCACGCATTGCATTGTCCGTGCAATCGACGGCCTTCGTACACATAAGGAACGTGACCTCGGCACACAAAGCATGGACGAGTCTTCAGAAAGCTTATGAAGATAAGGGATTATGTCGGAGACTAGGCCTGTTGCGAACTTTGTTTAGCACAAAGTTAACGGATTGTCAGAGTATGGAGAAATACATAAACAAAATCACGGATGTCGCACAACAACTTCAGGATATTGGTGCTGGGTTGGAGGATGACTTTGTTGCGGTCATCATGCTGAGCGGACTTCCTGAGGACTACGACCCGCTAATCATGGCTATTGAGAACTCGTCAACTGCCAAATTATCTAGCGAAGTTGTATCGGCGAAGCTGCTACAGGAGAGGATGCGACGTGAGGACAGCAAGCGCGACGGAGACGGAGTTACGGCTCTGGCGGCCGCGAGAAAGCTGCCCAGGTGTTATGTATGTAAGAGGACCGGACATTTCAAGAAAGATTGTCCGATGTTGAACAAAAAGAAAAGTAGCAAAGAAACGTCGTCGGCAAAGGCTCTACTCACGGCGCTGTCAGTGAACGTGGAAAGTGATCTTTGGTACGTGGACAGTGGATCGGCGAGTCATCTTTGTCGAGATGTGAACATGATGAGTGACATGAAGTCAGAGAAATCGTTGCAAGTGACTGTAGCTAACGGAGACAAACTATTTACGGCCGGACGAGGTAATGTTCAAGTGGAACAACGTAATGGCACTGTAAAGACTATAAGTGATGTGTATTATGTACCTAATTTAGTAGCTAACTTATTGTCGGTAAGCGCCATGGCAAAGAAAGGCTTTAAGATAGTATTCGAATCCGATAGTTGCGAAATATTAGATAATGGGGTTATTGCAGCGACAGCTACTTTGAAAAATGATGTTTATGTCCTTGACACTGTGGGGGCGTGTTCTAATGTTCCTTTACAGAACAAACAGATGGCCAATGCAGCAGTGGAGGAGAAGCGTGCGGTTACTAGCGACGGAACTGCATCTGTAGCTTCAGAGAAGGTTTGGCATCGTCGTCTATCGCATCTCAACAGAAGAAGCATGGAACTTTTGAAAAAAGGTATGGCTTCTGGTATATCATATGATAGTAGAGATTTTGAAACGTGTGTAGCGTGTGTACAAGGTAAGGCAAGTAGGGTCCCCTTTCCTAAGAAATCTCACAACAGGGCTAAAGAGGTCCTGGGTTTAGTACATACAGACGTCTGTGGGCCGCTACCATCTCCCTCATTCAGCGGTGCAAGGTATTTCTTGCTTTTCATAGATGACTATTCTAGAAAGACGTTTGTGTACTTTTTAACTAAGAAAGGTGAAGTATTTGATAGGTTCAAAGAATTTAAGGCTTTAGTGGAGAACCAGACAGGTAAAAAGATAAAATCGCTACGTAGCGACAACGGAGGAGAATACACCAGTTCTGCTTTTCAGGCGTATCTCAAGAGCAATGGCATCGTGCATCAAACCACTGTTCCTGGCTCCGCTGCTCAGAACGGGGTCGCAGAACGCGCGAACAGGACCGTGATGCAGGCTGCAAGATGCATGCTGCAAGATGCGGGCCTAAGGAACGAATTCTGGGCGGAGGCTGTTAACACGGCCGTCTACGTCAAAAACCGCTGTCCTACGAAAGCTGTACTGGGGAGCACTCCTGAGGAAAAGTGGAGTGGCAAAAAGGTATCTCTAAGTCATTTACGTATCTTTGGTTCTGTGGCTTATGCGATGACTTTGAAGCGTTCGAAATTAGATCCGAAATGCAAAAAGTACATTTTTGTTGGGTATTGTGAGCATACAAAGGGTTATAGACTCTTGGACCCGGAACAACCAACAAAATGCATCAAAGCCAGAGATGTAACCTTCTTAGAAAATACGTTCATTAAAAAAGTATCAAGTGATGACATTGACAATGTCATTGAGTCAATTGAAATATTTCCACAAATTGAAAATAATGGAAATAAAAATGTTGTAATCGAATTGTCGAACCCAACCTCTGTACAACCAGAGATATCGGTAGTGAGCGGTACGTCTGATGATGCCAATTTGACACAAAATTCTCAGAGTACGAGCGATCGAACGAGTACGATCACAATAAATGGTTCGTCTAGCTCTAGTGAATGTGATGAGCCGGCCGATGCAACTTATATTCCAGAGGAGGAGAGTACGGATACTTCGGAATATGACAGTTCATCGGGTTCACCACATTTTGGATTCCTAGCGGGCACGTGCGATCCAGATGCTCCACGGACTGTACGAGAAGCACTGAGTGGTCCAGATGCTGACAATTGGAGGGAAGCAATGTCTTGTGAGTACAACTCATTTATTAAGAACGAGTGTTGGACACTGACAGATCGACGAGAGTCACAAAAACCTGTCAAATGCAAGTGGGTGTTCAAAGTGAAACGTGGATTGAACGGTGAACTACTCAAATATAGGGCACGCCTGGTAGCTAAAGGCTTCACGCAGCAATATGGAATAGACTATGAGGAGACGTATTCACCGGTTGTCAGATATTCCACTATACGTACTTTGTTAGCCTTAGCGGTTGAGTACGGTATGAAGATTGAACATCTTGATGTAAAAACAGCATTTCTCAACGGTGACTTGAAGGAAACTGTGTTCATGGAACAACCGGAAGGCTTTATAGTTAAAGGTCAAGAAAGTAAGGTCTACAAATTAAATAAAGCTATTTACGGGTTGAAACAAGCCTCAAAGGCATGGTACGAGAAGATAGATCATGTTCTATGCAGTAAGTTGAAGTTCAATAAGTCATCATCTGAGCCTTGTGTTTATTTTCAGCGACTGAAGGGGTCGTTTATGATTATTGCTCTGTATGTTGATGATATAATATTGTTTTCGACAGGTGATGAACGTGATAAGCTAGATGTCAAAGTCAAATTAATGAAGGAATTTGATATGACAGATCTAGGGCCAGCTCATCAGGTGTTAGGTATGAGATTGTGTAGAGATGAAAACAAAATTACTCTCGATCAATCGAGTTATATCGCGATGGTGCTGAAGAAATATAAAATGGAAGAGTGTAAGTGTTCGCCTACTCCCATGGAAACTGGACTTAAGTTACCTAGGGGCAATCAAAGAGATGATACCTATGATTATAGAGGTCTTGTAGGTTCTCTTATGTATATTGCTATCTGTACCCGACCAGACATCGCATACGCAGTTAGTTACTTGAGTCAATTTAATGAATCATTTACAGAGACCCACTGGAAAGCAGCCAAAAGAGTCCTGCGCTACTTGAAAGGTACTTTGGATCTCCGTTTGACTTTTAAGAAAGGCAAGCAGCAGCTGGACATCACCGGATATGCGGATGCAGACTGGGGCAGTGACGACGTAGACCGCCGGTCGTACACGGGCTATGTTTTTAAAATAGGTGAGTCAGTAGTTACTTGGGAAAGTCGCAAGCAAAAAACAGTTAGCCTTAGCTCTACCGAAGCCGAATACTACTCTTTGTCTAATTCTTGTAAAGAGGGTTTGTTTATTAGTACATTTCTGAAAGAAATTATAAATAAAGAAATTGTACCGACAATTTTCAATGACAATCAGTCAGCGCTAAAATTGTGTAGGAGCTCTTTACATCATGCTAGGACCAAACATATCGATATACGGCATCATTTTATTAGAGAACTTGTAAATAGTAATAAGATTACTATTGAGTATCTAAATACTAATGATATGTTGGCAGATATACTGACGAAAGCGTTGTGTAAAGTTAAACACAGTAAGTTTGTGAGACAGCTCACATTACTGTCATAGGTAAATACATTTGACTATGTATTCTATGTAATAATTGTGTTCTTAATGTAATTACCATCATGGTTATTTGTTGGTTTAGTCAAACATGATAGTGATTACATGAAATTAAAAGACTTGTTTATTTTATAAACATTTATTGAATAACAATTCATAATGTGAATAACTGAACTTTGTTAATAAGGTGTAGCGAAAGTTCAGTTCATATGTTTTTGTTAATTTAATGTTATAGTGAAGTGTAAGTCACTATTTAAGTTTTGTGTTTGTGTGTTTAAACAAGATTGCTTTGGTTTAAGGGCCAGTGTTGGAAAGTGTCTTCGTAAACTTAAAGAATCTTGTTTTATAGGTAACTGCATAAACGCACGTGGAACAAGTTTAAATGTTTGAATAAATATACAGCTTTTGTTCGCGTGCGTGATGCCGTCACATTCGTTTCGACCTTGCTGCTAACCAGACTAAATTTGTATCAGTGCCTAATCCTCGACAATATACTCTTCATATGGACTCATCATAGTTTCCTTTACGCCAGATTTAACAATTTCAGCCTTCTAGGTCTTCAGGAAGTAGTCTGTATTTTCTATGACACGAATTTCATAGGGTTCGGACAGTGAAAATTAAAGAATCTATAACATTTTAAGTATAATAGGTAGCCTAATAAAACTTGGTGTTTTTGATAAGTTTACTAACGCCATGGTATACTAAAAATTTCAGCCCTCTGGCATCATCCAAGCCGAAACTACGAGGGTTCGAAAATACGACGAAACGTGCCGAGAAAAGATATGCACTGCCTTTTGCCCTTTGTCTCGTCTTGGCGGGGGCACGGCCGTGCCCCCAGATGTAAATATGTACTTAACTATGTTTGTACGGGTCAAATCTTGCAAGCTAAATTTGACCCACTTTCCGACTTCCAATGCAGCTGAAATTTTGCATACGTATGTAAGTCGGATGACAATGCAATATTATGGTACCATCGAGCTGATCTGATGATGGAGACAGGAGGTGGCCATAGGAACTCGGTGATAAAATAACACAACGGAATTGTGTTTAGGGTTGTTAGAATTGTCTCGTTGAGTACTAGCTGACTGTGGAAAAAAAGTACAGTCAACCATAAAAACTAGTATCAAAATAATTCTCGGTGATAAAATAACACAACGTAATTGTGTTTAGGGTTGCTAGAATTTTCTCGTTGAGTACTAGCTGACTGTGGAAAAAAAGTACAGTCAACCATAAAAACTAGTATCAAAAGAATTCTCGGTGATAAAATACCACAACGTAATTGTGTTTAGGGTTGTTAGAATTGTCTCGTTGAGTACTAGCTGACTGTAGAAAAAAAGTACAGTCAACCATAAAAACTAGTATCAAAATAATTCTCGGTGATAAAATAACACAACGTAATTGTGTTAGGGTTGTTAGAATTGTCTCGTTGAGTACGAGCTGACTCTGGAAAAAAGTACAGTCAACCATAAAAACTAGTATCAAAATAATTCTCGGTGATAAAATAACACAACGTAATTGTGTTTAGGGTTGTTAGAATTGTCTCGTTGAGTAGGTATTACTTGACTCTGGAAAAAAAGTACAGTCAACGATAAAAACTAGTATCAAAATATGTAATTGAATTTTCAGGTTACCGATGAATAGAAGGTGACAATATTGGACACAATATTATTATGACATGAAGCTGATCTGATGATGCAGCTGGAAGGTGGCTATGTAAACTCTGTAGTAAAATGACGTAACCCTCTCAAGTTTGGGCTTGTGTAATTGGTTTCAATGAGTATTTTGATTCTACATTATATTCAGGATCTGATGATGGAGTCAGAAGGTGGTCAGCGGTAGTAGTAGTAGTCTTCAATGGTAGTCAAGATCTGATTATGGCATCCAGAGTTCTATGATGAAGGCAGAAGATGTCCACCACGGAACCAAACTTAATCAGGCTTGCGCTCGATTGCTTCGTCTTGATGAGTTTTTGGTCATAGATGGCATCCAGGGTCTGATGATTGAGTCAGTATGTTTGATAAGACAGACAGGCGTCAATAGCATTGGTCTGCAACCTGAATAGAATAGCTATTAAATAAAAAATATTTTTTTATAAAGCAAAAGTTATTACAATAACATTAGCGCCGGGCTAACGGAACGGACACGAGCAGTGGTTCCCTGATGGTGGCGAAGCGACGTGACGGAAAGCCTGTCAAATGAACCCGTAGTACCTAGTGGAGCTCGGGCTTTATACAACAGAGGCACATGATGTTTTGGTCATCCAACTTCTTGATGAGTTCTTTGGAAAGTAGTACCCAAGATAGAGCTAATGCTGAGCCCTGGCTGTACCTAGTGGAACTCAGGTTTGGTGCAACATAGGCACACGCTGTTTTAGTCATTCGACACGTCTTGATGAGCACTTGGGAGAGCACTACCCAAGATAGAGCTGATGACGAACCCTGGCTGTACCTAGTGGGACTCAGGTTTGGTGCAACATAAGCAGACGCTGTTTTGGTCATCCGACTCATCTTGTTGAGCACTTGGGAGATACCCAAGATAAGAGCTGATGCTGAACCCTGGCAGTATTTAGTGGAACTCAGGTTTGTTGCAACATAGGCACACGCTGTTTTGGTCATCTCACTCGTCTTGATGAGCACTTAGGAGAGCAAATTATACGCATGTTTATGTACGGAGCAACGTCATTACCGCCAGTAGGTGTCCAGACGGGATAGTTTTTCGCTCAATTGTGTGACCTGGACGCAAAAATAAATTCAAGGACATTGTCTCGCTGACCCAACATTATGTAGGAAAGCCAATTGGCTTCCTTACAAAAAGTACTGGGCGACCGTGTAGGATGTAATAAGCGCTTATGAAATTGTATATTACATGTGGATGATATTGGCAATTTGATTTTGTCGTCTAGAAAAAGTAAAATTTAAGTTACCTAAGTTACCGTTTCCAAAGAAATAGTTTACGAGAGCGACTGAAGTCTTAGGGCTCATACCTACATACTGACGTTTGCGGGCCTATGCCGCAAGCATCGTACGGTGGTTAGAGATATGTGCTACTTTTTATAGATGATTTTTCGCGTAAAAGATTTAGTTATTTTATTAAAACGAAAGATGAAGTTTTTAGTAAATCTATTGAATGGTAATGGCGCATTGTAACTAATATGCCTATTTGCCTTGCAACAATGATGCGTTGAATGAGATGAACAGACTGAGAAACCAGTCCAGCGATAATTAAAAAGAAAAAAATAAAATAATATTATTTTTTTAATAATCTTTTAATCTTAATCTTAATCTTTTTTAAAAACAAGCTTTTAAATGCGCTAAAAAGAATAAAATAAAATTTTCTTTTAAAATTTTTACTATCCAGTTTTAACGTCATTACACAATTTATATGATATAAAAGCTTTTTACTATTATTTTATTTTTTCAGTTAAAGGTTGCTGGAATGCTGGAGCTAGAACAGTCATCGACATGATATGTACACGTTTATCGCCTTATCACGACGGAACAAGGTACAAAACCGTATGTTGTTTGTCAGAAATCGTACACCTCAAGCCACATTAATCTTACTCGTAAGCTGGTTACAACGGGTCGCGAAGTTGCACGTCATATTTCATGCCACATTGCGAATATTGCTTTGCAACTATCGGGCGCCCCTAAATTTGTTTATCGGATTTGACGATTCGGTGACGGTGGCGTTTTCCAACAGTTTTTCGGTCCTTTTGACACATATATTTTTTCCTAGTAGGCGGACCAATTTTTGCTTTGTTGTCGAATTTTTTTTCCGTCAGATTTAGATGAAACTTGGTAACTTTGAAGAACTCCTCATTCTAGATAAATAAAGACGAAATTCCAATTTTGGACGAAACATTTTTGTAATTTTCTGTTGAGTTACGAACATTCCATACGTTTTTGTAACTTAGAGGAAGCTGCCGTGAAATATATTGTACAATTTGTATAGCAGGCGTGTTATAGATCGCTTTGTCCACGTGATAAAATAACTGTCACTTTTTAACTCCGCGGAATAGAAAGTGACGGACACCGTTTTATCACGCTGTCACGTAGACAAAAATGACCATCATATCCGTACAGAAGGGGCATGGCCGGCTCTTTATCATTTGTCATCATGCATGCCTGTCACGTTCTAACAAGTATGTAAGAGTGCAAAAGTGACGCGTGACATGACAGGTGATAAAAACGCGACCATGATACCGCTGCAGAATAGAAAACTCTTTCTATTAACCTTTTATCGATTTAGATTATTTCGTTTGTTTCTCCCGGATATCATGTTCAGACGATTGGCAAGTTAAACTAAATTGAAAGTCAACAGTCGCGGCCGACAACGCCACCGTGTGGTGTGCAAACTCACGGAAACTGGATTGAGCTAGTTTTAATTGGCAAAGTATGTTGTTTGCTGCAGAGCAATTGTTCAAGAAAGAAAATAATGTATCGCTGGGGATATTGTAAAACAGTTGAACTCGCTGCCCTCATTCTTTTGTATGTGTCAGTAGATTCATTGAAAAGAACATACAAAGAGAATTGTTGAAAACATTTATAAAAGTTAGGTTTCAATGGTGAAGCCCTATAAAGTCGATGTGTACTGTCTTGTTTTAAATATAGAAATGAAGACATCTACTTAACAAAGAGAATTTCCTATATCATATTTAGGGTCTCTATTTTCAAATTAAGTGGGTGTTTATATTTTGCAAAAAAAGACTCTTCTCTTCCCAGACAAAGAGATCTAAATCTAGTACCTACAAGGTTGTTACTGACCAGTTAATTTATAAGCTATTTCGTACCTTGTCACAGTGACAATCAATATGAAAGTTTCAAAAAATATTTTAGACATTACTCGGCTCTTCTGAGTACCAAATGAACTATTTATACGTATATTAAAAAGCCAGTTACTAAGCGCTGGTGGCCTAGTGGTAAAAGCGTGCGACTTTCAATCCGGAGGTCGCAGGTTCAAACACCGGCTCCTACTAAACCAATGTTTTTCGGAACTTATGTACGAAATATCATTTGATATTTACTAGTCGCTTTTCGGTGAAGGAGGAAACCGGACTAATCCCAATAAGGTCTAGTTTCCCCTCTGTGTTCTTCGCTTTCGTAAAAACTAGTGCCTACGCCAATTCTTGGGATTAGTTCCCAAGCGAACCCCATCAGGCTCCCAAATGAGCCGTGGCAAAAAGCCGAGATAAAGCGAGGAAGAATTTTTTTAAAGCCAGTTACGTTCAAAATGAACCGTAGGCGCCTGGCAAGCTGTGCCAACTACTTGTGTTCACTTGATGCCGTCATAAAACTTTAATAGCTCGCTGAATATTGGCTTACCGGAATAAAAGAGCAAATGTCCAATATTATTAAAGAGCACAAAGTGGCAAGTTCATGAGCTGAATATACATTACTGCTGGCTCAACTGGCCGCTCGCTGCTGTGCTTATCTTGACCTCATTGTAACGACTACGGCAGAGCAAAAAAGAAGGAGCATGATTTTTAGCAATCTAATTAATAATACGAGTTTGATGGTTTACCGTTTCGAAAAAAACTGCATGTTGGACTAACGCAACATGAAAACAAGATGCAAAAAACTATACTAATATTATGAAATAAGCCTCCGTGGCACTTATACGTATATTTGTTTACAATGGAAGTTTAATATAAATGATTTACTATTAAAGTCAAAAATTAATAATCATATTACTGGGCGAACGGCCCAATACAAATGAAAAAATGATTTCTCAAAAATATTTACTTGGTAAGAAAATCTTATTTGAAAACCTAGAGACTACTCGTAGTTAAAAAAAAGAATATTGCACATCGGTCCAGGCGTCTTCGAGTAATTTAAAGGTTCCGTTCTCAATTGAGAACCTCCTCCTTTTTTTAAAGTACAAAAGGTTCCATTTTTAAACACCTGCTCAAAAAAGGCGTTTGATTTTTTCAGGGTTCATGTTTGTAGTTGCCTAAAAAAGTCAGGTAAATTTTGGACTATTTAAATCGACTTCAAAAAACACTTAATTCTTAATTCTATGAGAATGTCGCTTACATAATTTATCGCAATTACCTAATGGCTCACAAACATTTTTGTAGCTTTTAGTGTAACAATTATTTCAGTGTTTTACAGAATTGCTGTATTCTATTATATAGTCAATGTCACAATAATTAATACAAAAAATAAGTTCAAAAACTAAAACCCGGCTACTGCAAATAGCGCTCTAAAAAGTATGAAACATGATAGAATTCTTATCTGAAATTATCATATAGGAAAATTAGAAGAGTTATCATTTTTTTATAGGATTTTGCTTTGTTCGTCATTCATTTACAGAGATATTCAAAGGATCGCCGTGGACGTATGCCACTTTACCTTAAAGTTTATAATCGTGGTATAACTCTTATAATTTTCCTATATGATAATTTCAGATAAGAATTCTATCATGTTTCATACTTTTTAGAGCGCTATTTGCAGTAGCCGGGTTTTAGTTTTTGAACTTATTTTTTATTTAATTAATTTTGGGGTCAGGATTTCGTTACTTACAATAATATTTGAAGTCACTTTATATTACTTTTGCGAGGGCGTCCTCAGTACAGAAATGCACGCAGAGCGTCGCATATATCGGGCTACGCCCGACAACCTTTGGCATGAAGGCGCGTTCGGCGCCTGGCTTTGGAACGCGTACAGCGAGCCTCGTACGTCGGTCTACGCCCGACTCTATTAGTATGAGGGCGCCGAAGGCGCCCGGCTTTAGAACGCGTACATCGTGCCTCGTACGTCGGGCTACGCCAGACTCTTTTAGTATGAGGGCGCCGAAGGCGCCCGGCTTTGGAACGCGTACATCGTGCTTCGTACGTCGGGCTACGCCCGACTCTTTTAGTATGAGGGCGCCGAAGGCGCCCAGCTTTGGAACGCGTACATCGTGCTTCGTACGTCGGGCTACGCCCGACTGTTTTAGTATGAGGGCGCCGAAGGCGCCCGGCTTTGGAACGCGTACATCAGGCCTCGTACGTTGGGTTACGCCCGACTCTTTTAGTATGAGGGTGCCGAAGGCGCCCGGCTTTGGACCGCGTACAGCGCGCCACGTATATCGGGCTACGCCTGACCCTTTTACGGCTCGGCCACGACATCGAGCGACTTGCGTCGGCGGCAGCGATAACCATAGGTTGGAGCGAAAGGTCCGATCGCTGTGTCACGCTCCAACCTATGGTTATCGCTGCCGCCGACGCAAGTCGCTCGATGTCGTGGCCGAGCCGTTAGTGTCGCCGTTAGGACCGAGTCCGGTGCGTCACATAGGTACGTTTAAGTATGCTTCGCCTGACCACTGCGAATTTTAACGAGGTGAATATACTAAGATTACTAAGCAACTTTTACCATGGGACCAACCCGATCTCGAAAAATAATTTGCTGATCTGGACTTCTATATCTATTCACGTTATAAAATATTGCAGGTCATTAAAAAACACCATGTATATAGCG
Organism: Cydia splendana; assembly: GCF_910591565.1. NCBI lineage: Eukaryota > Metazoa > Arthropoda > Insecta > Lepidoptera > Tortricidae > Cydia > Cydia splendana. Next base: position 5,169,421 of record NC_085976.1, on the reverse strand, counting down.
GCCAAACAAATTTCTTTTGAAAAATCCTTCATGTATCGCCGTAGTCGCGTAACACGCGGATAGATAGAATCCAGAGCGATTGTAGATTCGTAGTTCGAATTACCTACCAGATAAATTAATGTTTTATCGGGTGCATGCAAGCAAAGCCGTTTGCAAAAGCTAACAATATGTATATATTTGAAATGTGCTAATTGAGCTCTTTCAAATGATATACAACACGTCATCATTACTTATTTTTATTTTTTTGGTTCGTGACTTTATGACCTCTAGAGGGCGCCGTGTTCATTTTTTTGTGACGTCATATATCCTGTAACCAGCGGACGATTAAGACGATTCGAATGACATGTCGTTTGTCAAATTTCAATGAGTACTTTAGAAGTTATGAGGGAACATGAACATACATACATACCCACAAACATACCGGTCAAAATCATAACCCTCCTTTTGCGTTGCCGTAGTCGGGTAAAAAAATACGCTAAAATAACGGGTTACCACTGATTGACTAGCACGTTATCTTTTCGCGGATTTGGAAAGTAGGTAATATTTTGGTATTCATTAATATGGATTTCCGCAAAGTAACGCCTGTATTCATGATTCTATTCATTAGTCAATGTCACAGTCACAATTAAACTAAATCATAAAATCTCAAATACCCGACTACTACTAACTGATTAAGTTATATCGACATTATTATGCGTATGGGTACGGATTTAATCCGATCACTCATGCCAAATTTCAAAGGGATGAGCCATACTCGTAGTTTGGGCGAGAAACTAAATCAAACAAACTTTCAGTTTCAAAGTAAATTAGTATTAGGCTTATTTGCCGTGTGAATACTTTTTCTTTTTGTTTTACTTCAGTACGGCTACCATCAGTTTGTCACTGACATAAACGCCGTCGAGAACGTCGTCGTCGTGTGTTTCTATACATCCCGTTTGCACTAATATGCGAGTGCGAGCGAGATGTATAGAAAGTAAATTACGTTCTCGACGGCGTTTATGTCAGTGACAAACTGATGGTAGCCGTACAGGTTTTCAATCGAAAACTGATTTAATATGTGCAATGTTTTTAACTTTGAGAGTTCATATTAAACTGAGCTAAGAGTAGCTGAGTACCGAATAGCATTATTATTATTACCATTAAGTTGCATTTTTTATCAGCTTCAATAATAGGCAAGTTTCCTGCAAAACTGAATTTTACAAATTGAGAATCCCAGTAGTTATAAAATTCTATAAAAAGCAAAAATATCAAAACAAAGCCTAGCATGTTTTGCGCTTTCAGTGTTTTTAAAATAATTCATTTCATATACAGTAGATTAATAATGGCTCATTTAGACGATGCGAGAACTCGCATGCGAGTTTCTTTACATTGCGGGTTTTGATCGGTCGGTTTTGAACTTGACCAACAGTCCGCAATGTAACTAAAATCGCATGCGAGTTCGCGCGCCGTCTAAATCAGCCCTAGTGGCGTCAAAGCTAAGCAAGACACTATGTTCAAATGCCGCTCCCAGTTTATTAGGTACCTACTTGTAGGTACTTATGCAACAGCCTATAAACGCAACGGTAGAAAAGTATATAGGTTAGGAAAGGTAAGGAATACCTACTTATTTGATAGAAAACAGGCAATTCAAATCATAATGAAATAAAAACCTTCGTTTTAGAGCTTGTAAAAATTTGAACAAGAAGTGACTAGCTGTAGCTACGACGGGATAATGTTTGGTGAGAGTCATTTGCCCTCTCTAGGCTTCAGGCTATTGAAAACAGTGACGCCCAGGGTGAAAATCCGATATTCTAGTACTTGGTCGAGCTTCCTATTAGGTAAATGGCCTGAAAAAATGTTCCAGGCTGCTGAAAACACTTTCAAAGTGCTAAAAATGTTTCTCGAAGTTTTTGAAACCCGACCATAAGTGTCACATGTTTGAATTTTTTTAAACTTTATTAATATAGTTCATGCACTTATATAATGTTAAGAAAAATCTAAATTCGTTTATTTGTTAAAGTTTTTTTCCAAAATCTCCAATCCTCCTTTTAAGTTTGACACTTGTGTTAAGAAAAAACATGTGTTAAAAAGTTTTACAGACTAATTGATAAGAGTATTTAATAGAATCTGAAAGGTCTGTTACGATTACGACTTTGCTGTTTTTTATTAAGTAGGTACTTCAATAAATTGTAAGACGTTCTGAATATTTTCTTACCAGCCTCATGTGTATTTCTCTTTAACGTTGAAGACTGAAGAGATACACTTATCTATGACAGGATTCTTTGTTCTTATCAAGCACTTACCACATGACGTTCTTCCAGAAGAAATATTTAGGTATATCTACATCAAAACACATTTTGAAATGGGACCTCATGTTGCAATTACATAAAAGGCATTCACGCAACGCAGCTGCAGCTTTTGTATGCCTTTTCCTTCCAGTCTCGCCCCAGTGGCCACTACAAACTGTGACGCGCCAAAACGCTATTTCGCAAAACTAATATCGCCGCAAGATAAACAACGGGCGGAAAAAGTGAAACGCATTGTCACCACCGACTTTGTGGGCTGATGGCAAGCAGCAGTTGAAATGCATGTGAACGTAGGTACCTACTCACTGTCTGGCGTACAAATCTGTCACTGTATGTCTGAGAATCGGTTGAGAAATGCGACCTGCAGAGGAGAAGCTTCGCTAACGCTCGGTCAAAATACATTAGGTAAATAAAACCTAAATTAACCCTTTATAAGGCAGAGACGATTTGGAAACCACTTAGTTAATAACCATTTACGGAGAAGAACATCCTCTTTTTTATTTAACTATAATGGTATTATATAGCGAATATATCAGGCTTTCTTTCCTCATTCATACTTTTTCGGTCAGTATTTAATTTTAGTGTAGGTAATTAATCTATATTATGTGGTCAATTTATGCACTATGCCTGTCAAGGGAAGCAAGCTATCGTCATTGTTTCCATTATACTATTAAAAATATACACGTCGCTGTATCTAATAATTTGAATTATAGCTCTTGCAATTCACGATGGCGAGTGGCGAGACTCTTATTGGTATGATGACAAGGTCTAATTTTGATAAATCCACTCTCCATCGTGAATTGCAATAACTGCAGTACTTTGTTTGTAGTGTCAGGAAAGTGTATCATTTGCCACTTAAGATTAATAAAATTATAAAAGGTTACATACTATATCGATAAGTATTGTAATTAGAACGTTTTGCATGTTTTTTTCAGTGATATTCGTATATTAATCCTACCCACTACAAGATACACAATAATGTTCGATTTACCGTATGTAGTCAATTAAACGCCAGTCTGTACAGAGCACCTTATGTTTGTTATGTCAATGTCAATGAATAGGTGTATTGGAAACAGATCATCTGAAAACTCAAGTGCACTAACAGGCAGAGTGCATATATCAACCACATGTTTTTCTTATTGATTTCGTTTTTTTTTTGCCGTAGATGTGTTTCCCAGTGCATTACAAACATGGTAGTGTATTTAACTTTCACGTAGCATATTTGTATATCTGTATCTGTGTCTGTGGGGCCTTATAAAGGGTTAATAATACCAAAATAAATATAATTAATGAATTAAGGTTTTTAAATAATATTAAAACTACAAATCGTAAAGATGTTATTAAGACCGATATAAGTCATAAAAGGAAATGAATGCGGGTACAATCATAGAATTTAATTTCCTAGGTACCCATTGTGTACTTTGTCACAGAGAAAGAATTTAATTTCTGACCCATTTCGTACCTTGTCGCAGTGACAATCAATATGAAAGTCGCTAGAGACCTCATGCTTTTGTCACTGTGACATGGTACAAAATAAGTCAGAAATTAAATTATTTAACTGTACCTACTTACCATAGAGTATATTGAATATTAGGGTATAGAGTTATCAGTCAAGGTTTTCGAATGCAGCGCCATCTATTGATAGTTCACTGCAACTTTTCAAATGTGTATATATCCATACCTATTAATACAGCTATACAAGCAGTGGCGGGCTTTTTAAATAGCTAAGGTTTGACGTTTGCGTTCTGAGTCCGTGCAAACGGAACCAGATCACATCAAGTGTGAACCTTCATTGTAGTCCTCGCCAGAAAACCGCTAACGAAGATCACACAATGATGTGACCTCGTTCAGTTTGCCCAGACCAGTAATTGAAAAACAATAAATGTGATTACAGTTTTATTTTTACATTACAAAATCAATGCTAATTGACAATATTCATTCATAATCATCGCTTTTAAGACAAGCTATCTATTAAAAGTATAGAAATAAGTAAAAACTTCTATCAAATTAGACTACACTCTTATGGAAAAACTTATTTAGCTCACTGTTCATCGATTGGAGCATTTCCTTCGTTTTAAATAATAGTTCCTCGTCATTTCTCGCATTCTGTCTTCTGTATCGAAGTCGGATCGCGTTCCTTTTAATATTTTATTTGTGTCTTTACACCAGTTATGTAGGAAAAACCTACAAGATAAGTCTATGATTTTGTTGGTAAGGGCACTTTTATGGTTAGCACATTGTAAACAATTAAAATTTACTACTGTGTTTACAGCATCTTCTAAATATTGTTTTATATTGACCATGTCACAGTCCGTTTTTAATATGTTCGTGACCACATCTTGAATATTAGAGAAACATTCAGCTAAAGCATCTGAAGGATATGATAAATATGATTTTCCTTTGTTAAATTCTTTTAATTTTATGTATCGGCTGCTTTTGTTACAATCGTAAAGGCAGCCGTTGCATGTCTTACAATCTTTGAATATAATTTTAGTTTTCCTTAATATATATCCTGTAACATACTCAATTTGAGCCAAAATTTTTACGTTAGCTTTCTTATTATTTATTCCCACCAAGACATGGTCACTGACATGATCAAAATTAATGTCATTTTTCTCCGGAGCGCGATAAAGTGCAGGTTTGTCAAAAAAGATCTTACTTAAAGACTTAAATCCACGTCCCTGGTCTTTCTCACAATTATATCCTGGAGAATGCAACGAATTTAAATTGTTGATTAACAATGCCGCGAAGGCAACCTCAAAATGTACACACGTCGGGTTGTTGCTTCTTGCACCATGGCTCCTCACACAGCCAAAAAAGTTTTCAAGTGGATCCTGGTTAAAGTGACGTAACCATATGGACTTTATCTCATGCTTTTGAAACAGCAGATTTTTTAAATATTCCAAATTTTCTAAGGTGCGTAGCCAGTTAGGCACGGTCGAAACATGACTTTTTCTGCGTCCTTGGGGTGTTACAAATGTCATTGTTTTTAAAACCTCTTTACTTTTCGTCCAAACACTCTGATGGCTTGATTTGGGTGTGAGTGGACCCAGTAAGTCTTTGCCAGGTCTTTTCTTTTCATTCATGAATCCTCCGTTGACAGAGTCGAATAATTCGTCAAAAAAAAGAATAACGTCGGCTGTTTCTTTGCTTGACGGATCTAGTATTCCTTTCTCTGAAAAATAGTGATAAGACTTATAGTGTCAGCGTTAAAAAATAACGTAAAATAAAGATGAAGTATCGACTATCGAGATGTAGCATACCTAAGTAAGAAAAGTTTAACTGGAAAATAATATTCTTGAAAAGTGTACGTCTAAGAACAAATTTTAATAGGATGCAATGTGTGATATCGGGAGCATATAAAAGATTTCTCATTTTCTTAATATAAGCTGCAGTGCTAAATCGTGACAGCGTAGGTGGATTGTCAGCAACGCTTAACCTTAGCCCTTACGTCATCTTGCACTAAAGCTTACGAATTGTCAGTTAATTAACGTGATCTGGTCAAAATACCGTTCGCAGTTTGATGCGTAGGAACTGAATAAAAAATAGTGTTACCTAGTGTAGCTGTGATGTGATAAATAAATTGAATATTGTTCATATTTACCTGCTAAATATCCCATATTGACAGCGACTGAACTGCTAAGTAATTGTGTTGCATATTTGACTTTCATTTTTGGCATTTTCTTTGGATCTACATGCAGTTCTGTTAACTTGGGCATTAACCTTATGCCTTTATAAGCTGGATTTTCCTCGTATAATTTAACGATGTGTTCCCACTTGGCAGTTTTTTTTTCGTTATCAATGGAACAAGTCAAATCTTTTGTGATTAAATTGTTCCTTATATTTTTTATAAGGTGAGGAGGGTCATACAGAGGTATTACTTCATCACCATCCACGTCAAACACGTAACCTGTCGAATTTTTATTTTCATGTTTCGTTTCTGCAATGAGTGCATTGATGGCACTCATATTTGATGAGCCTTGGTCACAGACAGTTGCGATCACGTGAAATCCACTGGATTTTAATTTTCTTATGTGGTCCTTTATGGCCTGCGCTAATTCGTGTTTCTCGGTGGCTCCACAACAAAAGCTGTAACTAATAGGCTGTTTATAATTTTTTGTGATGCCTCTTATCATAAATACTAGCACGTGGTCAGCGATTTTTTTGACCCTCCTTTTTCCGTTGTCAACAAATCCGACGATCATGTCTTTTTTTGAATTGTACTCAAAATGAGGTTTAATTGCCATCTCGTCGAATAATAAAATACACAGCCTTTCAGATATCGACATTTTTCTGGCCTTTTTTTTAAGATTTTCGAAAATGTTATCGTTTATACCGGCTTTTAAGGCTGCAGCGGATATCATCCTTGATAATGTGAGAGGCGATGGTAGTACAAAAATGTGCCTCAGCCATCTATACGCCTTAGGTCCTTGCTTATAAAGAGATAATGCCATTATTTTTTCTTGTTTTGTGAATCTCCTTCCCATTTTCTTTTTATTTATCTCTCTAAATTGCATCATGACAAATAGCAAAGCCATTGTGGTAAATTTACCGATGGCTTTCTGAAAAGCTGTGTTGGTTGAGAGAGACATAGCTTTTTTTAGTCTGACGGCATATTTGTCCTTCGTCTCGGTAAGTTTTTTTATATGTTTGGCCAAACTACTAGCTTCAAAGCAAAATTGTGGCGTGTAGGGTGGCTTATGATCTGAAATAAATTTTATAATATAAGTCGTGTAGGGTGGCTTATGATCTGAAATAAATTTTATAATATAAGTAAATACTTAGAAGTATAGGAAGAAATACTTAGCAGTCTTAGCACTTATTCATAAGGTGTGACGTTCTCAATCAAAAGGTACCACATTGCCACTTGCCATAAGGACGCTGTGTCAGGTTATTCGTATAAAGATACAAGCAAATTTCGTCTTTATGGTAAGCGAAAAAGTGCTGAGGGTTAAGCATAGGGTAATATAAATAAAGAAAGTGTGGTAACTCCATACATCAATTTTCTTACAAAAATGCGCTTTATTTCACAGTCGACATGTAACGTCATAGTAGTGGAACTATCACTACCGCTATTTGACACCAGATGGCACGAGTGTCGCTACTGACGAAAAAATGTACTGCTAAAACAATTTACAACTAATATTAGAAGCAGAAGGAGTTGAAAATAGAGTTTCGAGTAATGCGGTCATAATATTAGCTGAAAATTGTTGAGCATTAGAGTATTTCGTCGTTGAGAATGCCAAATCCGTTATGTGCACGATTTTTGATTGACAAATAGTTACCTAGCAACAAAATACATAAGGTATTAATTAATTTGATTAAAATCGCGCACATACCGTATTTGGCATTCTCAACGACGATTTGTTCGCCGCGACATTTATTGTCGACTAGCAGTACTGATATAATCTTTACTTATACATATTACTCTATCTATGGTGTTAAGGTCGGCAACGCACATGTAACATCGCTGGAGTTGCAGGCGCCCATAGGCTACGGAGACTGCTTACAATCGGGCGGGCCGTATGCTTGTTTGACACCCACGGTCCGACGTAGTATAATAAAATGCATATATTATTTGTAAGAAACTTTACAGGTTTATTATCAAACTGACCTGAAGTTGAGGGCCGAGAAGCGTCGTGAGCAGCCGCATTTGTGATGTTGGTCAATGGGGCTCGGGGTACATGATCATCTTGCAATGGTTCTTGTATAATACTTGCAATTGTCAGCGATACCGTTTGCGTAGCCATTCCTGAAAATCATATATTTAACCAATTGAATACCTAAAGAATATTTGTTTTTTTGTAAAGTTAAGACGAAAGCGGAGGAACCGTTTGAAATCGCCTTTTCATACAAACGTAGTCCTCATTTGTGGCACCACTAGCACATACAGTAAACAAATCTCATTGACATTATCAATGACACATCATGCGTCACTAGGTCAATCACAAGGCCTACCCAGGGCCGTCTTAATCTATGCTGGGGCCCTTAGGCACATAATAATTTGGAGCCCTTTTGGAAAGTAAAGAAAGCAAAATTGAACTAACATTTTTCTACTATGACCTTCTATTTATTATGGGGTAGTCAAATATACTGTTACTGTCTGTCTTTCGGGGCCCCCTGAGAATGGGGGACCTGGACACGGGCCCCGTGTGCCCTTATGGTAAAGACGGTACTGGGCCTACAATCGAAATCGAAACACGACAATCGAAAGTTCGGTTTCTGCCTCTCTATCACTCTTGCTTATTCGATCGATAGAGAGGCAGATAAAGAGATTACGATTTTCGCGTTTCGCGGTATGCCACCTGTAAACAAACCGCCTTGGTGCATCAATGTCATAGTGAAAACTTGTCAAACAACTGTTTAAGGCCTAGTATGTATAAGTTACTTTATGATTTACTAAACAAATTAGTGCTGCACTCTGGCGGCAGAACATTGCAGTACATACTCCCTATTGGTCCACTACTTTTAGAGAAAATGGGCTGTGACAGACGGACAGACAGACGCACGAGTGATCCTATAAGGGTTCCGTATTTTTCCTTTGGAGGTACGGAACCCTAAAAATTGATATATGTGACGTTCCACGGCAAAAGGTACCTTATGGCGGCTGGCGGTTACGTCGCATAGCGCCGCAATAATATTGGGGCGGCGTTAATAATAGCGTAAGCGCCAACCACCATAAGGTACCTTTATCCGTGGGACGTCACATATTATTGTAAGAAAATTAATAGGTTTTCAAACTGACCTGAAGTTGAGGGCCGAGAAGTGTCATCACCACCCGCATTGTACTGATTCGTGATGTTGATCAGTGGGGCTCGGGGTCCATGATCATCTTGCAATGGTTGTTGGAAATTGCTTGCAATTTGCACCGATGCGGTTTGCGTAGCCATTCCTGAAAATTTAACAAATTTATTACAGAAATATTTATTCTTAAAAAGTGTTGTCATAAGTCATAACAATGAAAGACCAAAAGTTAAGTTAGAGGGCAACGGGTCTTTTTTTCTAAAACACCTTAAAATAATAGGTAGTACATGAAACTTAAGCCATATTTTAGAATAGTAAGTGATCTGTAATGTAAGTGAAGATTCCAATAAACAAGGCTTTTGATAAAAAACCTGCACTCAAATTAGTTCACCCGTTCGAGTGCTACATACATTGCCGCAGGCAGACATACAACTACATACACAGAGATAACTAACTACTACATACACATACACATTGAACTTATGACAGACCTTTTTTGTCATTGGGGGCTAATATTAACACTATGATATGTCCAATGTAATATGAACCCTAAATGTCACAACGATTAAATCGTACAAGTGTGCAATGCGGCTAAAATTGTGTATCTTACCTTTTAAATGCAGTGTTGGAACTGCAATAGCGCTGAGTCTTCCGCTTCGAGTAATAAATTTTTCCTCAAAGTGAATATGACACACTTTTCGGTACTTATGAATAAATTGGTTATCCAAAGATAACACATCTCCACCAACAGAGTATATCCAAGTACGAAACCGATCAGCCTCATTAATTGGGCAGGGAAATTTGTGAAGAATCACATTATCTAATCCTGAAAAAAAAAAAGAAATGTATATGTATAATTACAGTAACACTAGTACAGACTTAAGTAGGTAGGTACACTATCAGAATGATCTTTAGATGTTCAATGAATACCTATATTAACTTAAATAAGTTAAAAAAATATCACATATGAAACTGCACTTAAGTCAAGGTAAGAAATGATAAAAACCTAGTGTTGATATTCTGTTCTTTAACAATGCTAAAGAAAAGCCTTCGAAGGACCCGGTCCTTAATAGGAAAATACCTCTACTCTATATAACTTATAACACTTATTTGGAAAAATACCCAGACTGCGTATATACTGATAGTGTTATATGTATTAAAGAAATATAATCTAAGTATTATTACATGTCAATAAAATACCATGCAGTGCTAATAAATCATGACAATTTTGTCAAAGTTATATTCGAAAACGCCAAGTTATATTGCACATGAAGTAGGCCTTACTGGGGTCATAGTTCCATATTTATATTTCAGGGTTAAATATTATTGCCCCACACTTGAAAATGAAAAATATTCATATGAATACTTACGCGTTTTACCGCAATTAGGTACACAACACATCGCACTGTTTCGAACCATTGTCGCAAATAACCAATCCAAGCAGCAAATCAGAGTCCGTTGAGCACACCAGGTATATTCACATAAAAACAGATTTATCAGAGTCCAGGGCAAGCGCAGTCGTATAAAATCACAAGAGAATCGTTTCAGAGCACTTTCAAGCATCGAGGATAACAAGAAAGTAAAATATTGAAATAAAAACGTTATGGCGGGTCTGTCAATAACGTTCCGTTCCTTTCATATTTATCTAAATTGTATCTTAAAATTTGTGCAAATTATGATTTTAAAATGGACTAATTTAAAGAAAAAACATTCAATGAATATTTTATTATTAGATATATGAACCAAAAATATTTTAACAGGCAAGCAATAAGTAAAACTAAATTATTATGTTATTTATTTTCTTTTGTTAATTGCGCATAACGAAAAAGATGGATGCGGCATCACAGATTATACAAGATTTGAAAGACTTATAAAATTGGTTTTCACGCCCTCTGTCGTTAAGTTTCCCAAGCATATCCGAGTACATCGGATTCAATACTTCTTTGAACTGAAAACACTGTGCTACTTACCTATAATCGTGCGCTCGTGCTGAACTGCAAGTAATATCGAGTTGAGTAGAAGTTTTGCGAATGTGGCTCCAAGTTTCTAAAATAAACTATTTGTGTTGTGGTTACTTTTTCTTTATTTATTTTCCTTCATAAGTTAGGCTCTTTATAACATGAATATAAAAGTAAAATACAAAAACACATAAAAAAAACATATAAACACATTATAAAAAACCTATTGTGGTTACTTTATTATTAAAAACTAGCATCGTACAACATGTGTCACGACATAAACTGAGTAGAATAATGTGTAGTGTTTACGCCAAATACATTTTTGAAGTGATAACGTCTATAAATCGATGAACACCGGTAACATGCACGAAAAAGTGTCACGTTGTGGACGGATCTCCATGGTAACGCTGTGGACAGATCTCCTTGGTAACGTTGCGTAATGTAATGGTAATGTTTTCTTATGACGTTATCACGCAAAATTATCGTCCGTAAACCGACTTTACAGACAACCATATATTTTATTTTAATATACATAGGTATATCTTTTACATATAAACTTTTGGGTAACTGATAACTAAGAAAACAAAAGACGCACAATATTTCAAAACTGTTCTTCTCATTGATACATTGTTTTCTAGTTGGTGGTTGTAGTAAATAGGTAAACAAATATCCTCGTCGCAAAATTCGCCGCCAAAACACGCTGCTTTTATTTGACAAAACTCCGGTAACTCAATATCTGTCAGCGAAACTAGAATTTTCCACGGCGTAGATGGGAAATAAAATAAAATGGAGCCGTACTGACGTTTTATATTTTGTTACCGTAGCTCCCCTGGTCTCGGATCAGTTTACACGGAGTTTTCGATAAGAACTTTGATACGAGCCTACAGTACCGTCTTTACCATAAGGGCACACGGGGCCCGTGCTTCGGGGCCCCTATCCTCAAGGGGCCCCGAAGGACAGACAGTAACAGTGTATTTGATTACCCATAATAAATAGAAGATCATAGTAGAAAAAAGTTAGTCTAATTCGCTTTCCTTACTTTCCAAAAGGGCCCCAAACTCTTATGTGCCCAAGGGTCCCAGCATAATAGTTTAAGACGGCCGGCCCTGCCAGCCTCTTGCCTTACCTACCAGTAGGTACCTACCTATTAGGTTTTACTAAAACTGCTGCGCGACAAATGTGTAGGACCCGTGCGAAATCGCCTTTTCATACAAACGTAGTCCTCATTTCCCTCTCTGAATATTAACATTATTGAAAATATTTTGACACAATTGGTTGTATATCAAATCAACCACAGCTATGCCCCTACTGTTGATATTTTTCGAATGTTTAATACTTTTAAGAGTTTATGTGAAATCTGTTTTTCGCTCCTAATTTTTACAATAATCAAAAAATCTAAATAGTCAATCATAGGGGCTAGGCTAGCTATGGTTATTATACATCAAATTATGCAAAAATATTTTCCATTGTGTCAATATCCAGAGAGGAAAATGAGGACTACGTTTGGAGAAGCGGCTCTTAAATATTGAGAAAACTGTGATTTAGCAATTTTGACGGAAATGGAGCATTCTAAGGTGTGTCTCGTACAAACAGCAACACACCTAACTGTACATCGGTGGACCTTATTGTAAAAGGCATACAGTACACCGATGTACAGTTAACAGTTTGAGCGATGGTACTAATGGGATTATAGGTAGAGGATTTTCTTCCTCTCCAAATGTGATCAAAAAGTTTCTTACATTAACTTTAGGCAGCCGCTTTGAAAATTAAAATATCTAATTAGCAATCACGGTCTTGTGACAGCAACGAATATTTAGGTGCAATATTATTAAGCCAATGAGCAATCCAAACCTGGGATAACTCGGGGCACTTATACTAAAGTGACGTAGCTAAATATTTTATCGACAATTAAATATATCGATGTTATTGTCAACATAAATGTTCTACAAAATAAATATATTTATACAAAATCGCTTTGTATACTGCTTCTGAAATTCTAAAAAGGCGTTTTTACGAAAAAAATATTTTATTTTTAAACCAGGGGCCGATTGCATAATAACTTGTAACTAATAGGTAATATTAGCGGAAGTCTCTTTCCAATTACTTTGATTAGAAAGAGACTTTCGCTGATATTATAAGTTACAAGTTGTTATGCAATCGGCCCCTGGTCAGTATTTCCACATTGGCACTAAATGTTTTATTCTAATAATTTTATAAATCGTTATTTATTATTTCTTAAATATTAACTCCATCTTCATTTATTGCTAAAGGTACATAAAAAGTGAAATTTACCTTAAGTCATAAAGGCCCTTTGGGCCCTTTGGGCCCGATTCGGATTTGGAAATAGACATCTATTAGACATCACCAAGATACGATAACGATATGTTTAAGATCTAACCTGTAAAATTTGACATTTGCGCGATTCTGGAGATACTGTTGAACGATTTCCACAAGATATGACTTAGAGATCCAATTCAAATCTAATAGATATCTTATACTCTATCTAACGTAAAAGTGACATTGGTTGCCCGAATTGCGCTGCAAAAGAGAACTAGTTGTTATTTAAACTATAACGTATCTAGAATGGATCTAGTACGTGTCGTCTCCTGTGAATATCTTGAAGTTCGAATACGGCAGAAAGTCTCATAAATCGACATCTTTCTTATCGATATCAAATCCCTAGAGTGTGCCCCGACTTATCACAGGTTTGAGCCAATTACAATGTTTAAAATCAACTATGGTTATAGTTATAATACAGGCAACAGCAAAAGTAGCTAAGCAGGTAATGATAATTGTTTTCATCAGCCCGCTCTTGGCTGCTAAGTAGTATGTCGGCAAAACAAGTCCGACTCGCCCGCGGAATACTCGATAATATCATAGAGTAATATAAGTAAAGAAAGAGTGGTAACTCCATACATCAGTTTTCTTACCAAAACGCGAGTTATTTCGTAGTCGACATCTAGCGTCAAGTAGCGGAATTATCAGTACCGCTACTTGACATCAGATTGTCACAAGTGTCGCTACTGACGAAAAATGTACTGCTAAAACAATTTACAAGTAATATTAAAAGCAGAAGGAGTTGAAAATAGAGTTCCGGTTAAATCGGTTATAATATTAGTTGAAAATTGTTGAGCATTAGAGTTTTAGTTCGTTGCGACATCAATTGTACAGTACTGATACTGCTAGTCGACAGTTCCACTACTTGACGTGAGATGTCGACTACGAAATAACTCACGTTTTGGTAAGAAAACTGATGTACCTATGGAGTTACCACTCTTTCTTTACTTAATTACTCTATTATAATATCCAGTGCCCGTTGAAATGAGCCTGGCCGCTCCAACCGGCTAACTAAATCTCCTGTAAATTTGGCTAACCTTCAAGACCGCTGCAAGCCTAATGAACTTACCGTATCATCCTCCAGGCACACTTATTCAGCGGCAGCTACAGACTACTTATCATAGATGGACCATATAAGATGATCTCGCTTTGTCTAAGAATGGACGCAACGCACTTTTAATTGACCGTCGATGGACTTTATATCCTAGCAATAGGGTTCGTAAACTGTTAGGCAACTAAAACAATCCGGTAATTCCGGATACCGGCAAATCCGATAGAGAACTATTATTAGCAATATTCACTTTTTAAGATATATTTAAATAAATCCGAATACTAAATGAAAATACGTGTTTACGAGTGTTGGCTGCCCCAATTCCAATAAGGGGATTTCCTCAAACAATAATGCATATATTTGATAAAGATGGCACGAGTTCTAAATATACTTACGCAGTTACGATCCGACCTCTGTTCGACAAACTAAGAGGGTTTTGTCATCTAATAATAATTGAATATGGAAGCGCTACAGCTGACTTCAATGTACTTAGAATCCGTCTAAGATAACTTTGCACCGACTTGAACATCTTGAACATACCAAAGTGGCGGATCATTATAAACGTCATATTTTCATAGAAATTTTACATTAATCATGATATTGCCACAATTTCATTGCAGCATGACAGTTATCTTGGTCCGAGTCTACTAATTGCACTATTGTATTTTAAAATTGTGTCACATGCAACTGAGAGTGCATCCGCCATAAAATGACGCCTATGGAAGGTGACCTTCTGTGTTCGTATATGCTTTATGTCGTTATTTATGTCGTTGGCGTACGTGTCGCCATCAACTTTTAGATTAAGTCAGGTCCCCACAGAAAACCAGCGCCACGGTTTGCCGCGGCATTATGCTGAGTGGGGATCCTATTTTAGCGTCCAAGAGTCTAGGTATTATGTTGTGGCGTTAAAATAAATGTATTTCTTCTTCTTCTTCTTTAGAATACGGAGTCTGTAGGAGGAGGTCCATGTCAGCAGCTCATTAGGCTCGTTCGGTCGACATATTTTATACAAGCCGGGCCCGAACCAAATTAGTAGCGTCTCGAAAATTGAAACAGGACTTTACTGGGGCAACTTGGTGTAAGAAGGGCTCCACCGGCAATATAGGACAGGTGAGTAACTTATAAATTGTACTAAAATTAAGTTTCAGTGTCTGTTTTTAAGTTGGAAATAACACGGAACGAATATTAAAATTACCAGCATAATTAAGAGCATTAAGTTACAGCATTGCAAAAAAGGGAATATACGGGATATTGGCTCATTATTACAAATAGGTCTATCTGGGACTACAAAGACAATGTCACCTTCGAAACATCAAATGTAAATTTTCGAGCTTATTTATACGCGCTTGTAACATTTTGCAGTTTCATCATCATCATTGGCCCTTTCGTCTGTTTCAGACGATTTATGGTGTAACATCGGAGATATATCGTTTTTGGTGGATGAATAGACCGTTGCGAGACCGAGGCAGCTTAAATCCATAGTAATAAGATAATAACATCACAAAATTGACAATACGATGATGGCGCTCAACATAATAATTATTATCAATTTTATTGGATCCAAAATGTCAAACTGATAATTCACTAATACGAGAATGTTAGTGTATGTAGGTACCTATCGATGTCGATACCTACGTATACAAACATACTCAGATGACTACGATTATTACGATATTATGAGTTGAAAACAGGTTGCATAATTGTTGTCAATATTCTTAATTGTAATTAGTCATATTAATTAAGAAGGAGGCTGGCTCAACTGGACTCGACTGGAAAGAGCTGAAAGTAGCCGCTCAAGATCGTGACAAATGGAGGATTCTTCTGCGAGCCCTATGTCCCTAATGAGGGATAACAGAAATGTATCATCATCATCATATATCACATATCATGGTCATATTTGTCACAAAACTGCCGCGATACGAACACCATGCCAACATACCTTTGTCGCAACCCACTTCGGTTTCCCCTACCCGAGAAATTGTGTTTCCCAGTTACCCCCTTGTTCCGTGCCACCGCCGACGGGCCCACGCGTATATTATGTTATGACACGTTACGTGCCAGTTAAACTTCATGGGTATTACATGAGCGGCACTTGCTTCATATTTGAGCGGCATTTATTTAATTAGCATTTTACAATGCCCGGGTAACTTTTACACATGTAATTTCCTGCTTACGATGGTTAAATAAAAATAAAGTGACTCTTTGGTGTTGTGGGGATTTGTTATTTTAACCTGATCGAAAATTAAATGTTACACAGAAGTGTGACCGAAAACAAATAAGGCACGTAACCGACCTCTACAAACGTGAGGAAAGATCGAAAGCACTCTCATCTCCGTCGTCAAGTTTCTGTAATATTTTCCGAGTGTCCGAGTAAGTTTCAATGTGTGTAATATAAGCACAATACACAGCAGCGTAGCGTGACTGCTTTATGCTTAACTCTTACGCAAGACTAGCTATTTATAAGCTTTATAAATATATATATACCACACGAGCTCGTAAAAAGCTGACTATATTCTTCAAAAACTGATAAGAAAGTTGCATTTTATCTCTCTCTTTCTTTTTGTTATTCGCTCTAATTGCCTCAAGGGCCTATTTTAGATTTAAGCTAGTTATTAATTTAGTTTAGTAGTACCACTGTATATATGTTGATTGTAGTTGAGCGGATATTAAACTTACGTAAAGCCAGCTACTCTAAGCCCGTCATAAAAATGCTACATAGATATTTCAAATTAAATATAACATTAATGATGTCGTTGTTGACAGTTAATAAAAACAAACGACAACCAAATAGAGTGAGAAAATTAAATGCATATTTTATTGCATGACCTTGAACTCCTTAAAGTTACATACTGAAGTAAAAAATCAAAAAACTTAGAGTTTTACCAAAAAAATGTACAACCGACAAGTTCGTAGACTAAAAAATATCGCATTTTATTCAGTGAAAGCTGACAGCTCATTACCGACGCAATCCGTCGTAAACCACGTAAAGGAAAATTGGGGAAAGCCGTGACTGCGAACCACAGACCACCCCGACTACTAGACGGAGCACATAAGTTAATCGAGGTCACCACACATATGCTCTACCTTACAAATTTAGTATGGCATGGCAGAGCGACCGGTTATTTCAGTTGCGTCCACAATTAGGACTACTACTCGAGTATTTTAAAAATATTTATAATTATTAAGCTTTAGGGGTGTGCTTGAATTATTATAGTATAAAGTAACGTAGAATACAACTCTATTGTGCTGCTAGATTGATCGTATTTTAGAAGTAAAATTGTACATGTGTGTGGTGACCTAGTGCTCTTTGTAAACGCTTCATAAAGGATGATTCACGTTAGACCGGACCGTAGTTTCCGGCGCATCGTTTTCTATGGAAAGCATCACGTGATCACCTGTCATGTCATAGAAAAGTATGCGCCGGAAGCTCCAGCCGGGACAAAGCCAGATCTAACGTGAGTCATCCTTAACACATTCATTGCCACTAAGTGCTACGGGTTACGCTCGTAGCGCGTAGCCCCGGTTTCGCCGTATGGAGCGCGTAGTCGCTACGAACAGTGTACCCGACAGTCGGGTTCTTAGCCCTGAATGTGTTAATGCGGTGTCTGTGTAGTCTGTGCTGCGAACCTATCATGAACTCTCGCTGTTACAATGAATCGATGCAATTTGTCGAGATTGGGTACGCAATGTCTGTATCAACGGATTACGCGCCCTCTGGTTAATTCCTATACCGAGATTATCCCTTTTTGGGGATCGGCAATTTCACCCCTAGCCGATCATTACTATGGGAAATGGATGAACTGGTTTGAGTCGAGTTAGAAGTTTATTGTTTAATTGGATTGTATTCTGAAATTCCTTTAAAATGTACCTAGTTTAACATTTAGCACATACGTTACGTGTACTGTTTATTAAGTTAGTCTGCTCGGTTGCTGTTTTCATTCGTATTTTACAATTTAGAAATATTGGGACAATTAAAGAGAATATAAAAACTGGAGTGTGATCATTATTTTAAATATTTGCTTATTAATTAATTATTTCGACTGCTTGTACGAGTAAGTACCTATATGGTTGGTCCATGAGTACCAAGAAATTGTAAACATTTAAAATTATTTTGTAATCGGAATTGGTGCTTAGATAAATACTTTACAAACCCTCATACTCAGAATCATAAAATTATACATATTTTAGACAATACAGGCCTTTTTCCTAAAACTGTTACAACAAGCCCTCCGCTCCCCTACTCTCTATAGCCTACATTCAATTTTACTTAATCTGATACAAATCAATAGGGAATATTAGGCAAAGCTCTGCGTAGGTGGCACCTTTTTGGCATACAGTAAACAAACCACATTGACACATCACACGTCACGTCAATCACATGGCCTACCGCGAAACAAGAAAATCGAAATTTCGTTATCTAATCTCTCTATCACTCTTGCATATTCGAGCGATAAAGAGGCAGATAAATAAATTTCGCTTTTCGCGTTTACCGGTAGGCCCTTATTAACAAACCGCCTTGATGCATCAATGTCATATTTTATTGTCTGTGAAAACTTGTCAAAAACTGTTTAAGGCCTAGTATGCATAAGTTACTCTATGCTTTTACTCTATGTTTAGTGCTGCACTCTGGCGGTAGAACATTGCAGTAATATCCCCTATTCAATCTGATTATCAGTAGGTTAGCAAACAGGTTCGATGAGTTCGATCCCAAACGTTTTTGATCAAACGCCAATATATTAAACTTTAATAAAAATTGACTTTCCGGTGTAAAGTCGTCATAGCAACCAGCTCGGCTCATTGGCAGCAATAAGCTTTAACGAAAAGCGACATAGCCCCCTAATTAGAGAAATTTTCCGTCATCTCGCTAATCCTTTGCGATTGCTCATTTTGCAAACAAGAACCTTTCAATACTTGATTAAATTTAAAGACCGACCAAATTGGAGCTGAAATTCCGCTTTCTGCGGTAATTATAAGTACAGCTAGCTGGAGGTGCAACAAAAATACGACCCACAGCCCATACAACCATTTCCAGTCGCCGTTACGACGCGGTGTCGACACCGTCTGTTTCGGTCACAATTCCAGTCGCAGAGTCGTCGCCGTGTCGACACAGTTACCAGAAATGGGGAAGGGTCGACACATGACACAAAGTGACATAAAGTGTGGTCGCCATTGATTGACATTGTTACGGGTTTGCGACTACTTTATGCCAAAATCATTCGTTCATGCGTTCATTTTGTTCCTGTCAAATGGAAACTGTCAGATGGAAAAATACTTAAATAAAAATAAGTGACATTAATACGCCATCTCTAAAACGTATTACAAGACGTAATTATATATTGTTTGCATTTATATTACAATAGGACTTAAATTATTATGGGGAATTAAATTGCTCGAGTGATTTGATAAACTAAGTGTAATATAATCAACGCGCCACCACATTGTTTTAGTTTAGCCGGCAATGAAATTGTTTACTTCTCATGCAGTGCCTGTGTTCATAACTATATTATTTGATGCATTTTTAGTACTTCGTTGCGTTTACTATATGTACTTAAATAACAGAAATAACGCTTTACAGACTACTAAACTTGTTAATTATGATGTATAAATATGGTTTAAGGCTGAGAAATATTGCAGTCACAAAGTAGTTGCAATGTTTCGACTTTGTGTCGACTCTGTGTAGACACATGACACGCGCTGTCAAAATTAATAACAAAGTTACTGGATTTGCAAAATGGCTCCTTGTGTTCATTCGTTTTCAGATATTCTCAAAGTGTAAGAGCCATGCCGTGGTCAGAGATGAGGGCATTAATCGACTAACTGTTTAATTCGACTAATTAATGGAATAAAAAAAGCTAATCCTCAAATTTTAAACGCGATCAATTTAGTCGACCTAACATAGATTGAAATTGAATTAATCTGAATATTAATCGAATAAATTATCGGTTAAATCTCGATTGAAAGTTGACAGGGGGACATTTTTGTACGTAAATGGAATAGGATTTGTATGTAAATACTTCCCACCTTTTCGGGGCGGGGACAAATGGGAACACACAATTTTTGGATGTATTCCCATTTATCCGCGCAGGGAACAGATGGAATAGGATTTGCATGTAAATATTTCCCATTTTTTCTCGCCTTATAGGGGTGGGGACAAATGGGAACACAATTTTTGGATATTTTCCCATTTATCCCCGCAGGGAACAGATGGAATAGGATTTGCATGTAAATATTTCCCATTTTTTCTCACCTTATTGGGGTGGGGAAAAATGGGAACACAATTTTTGGATGTATTCCCATTTATCCCCGCAGGGAACAGATGGAATAGGATTTGAAAGTAAATATTTCCCATTTTTTCCCACCTTATCGGGGTGGGGACAAATGGTAGCACACAATTTTCGGGTGTAATCCCATTTATCCCCGCAGGGAACAGATGGAATAGGATTTGCATGTAAATATTTCCCATTTTTTCCCACCTTATCGGGGTGGGGACAAATGGGAACACACAATTATCTGATGTATTCCCATTTGTCCCCGCCAGGAACAGATGGAATAGGCGTTGCATATAAATATTTTTTTCACACAATTTTCAGATGTATTCCCAGTTGTCTACGACGGGAACTGAGGGAATAGGCGCTGCATATAATACGTACCCATTTGTCTCTGCATCACGTAGGGCGGGAACAAATAGGAATACACCAGTAATGAGTGTATTCCCATTTGTTCCCGCGAGAAACATATCAGACATCTTGGAATCCAAAATGGTCATCATTTTCGAATTCTGCCCTCCCTAAAACCTATAAAACGATATCCATGACGACTTTTATGACAAAGTGCACGGCAGACATCTTGGATTTCAAACTGGTCATCATTTTCGAAATCGGCACTTCCTAAAACCTAGAAAACGATATTCATGACGACTTTTATGACAAAATATGTAGCCGCCATCTTGGATTATAAAATGATCATCATTTTCGAATTCTGCACTCCCTAAAACCTATAAATCGACATCCGTGACGACGCAAGTTATCTTTATTTTCAGATCCATCCAATTGCTACAGAATACAAAGGAGAAAAAAAGAAGCAAGGAGGTAATGAGACAAGCAAAAATACGATGATTCCTCGACGCAATTGGGTGATTCTTAAATTGTGTCCAGATTTTTTTGTCATAAAAGTTTTTATTTTTCACATATAACTCTCACAAGTTCCGTGACATTTCGACATTGTAATTTTTTAAATGTTTTTGTTTATCTATGAGGATCTCACTAGAATAATATAATCAAGGTATGTTTATGCTTGATGATTGAAATAGTAACTCAAAAAATATATATTTGTGTCTTATAATGCTGCCGAAGACTTATTTTTCCTTTTCCTTCTACACAAGTTAGGCCAAGTAATAAGAATCTAGGGCTCTCAATTTTATCTTGACTTCTACATCAGTAAAGCTACGAGGCCATGTTTGGTATCTTTTTCGTATAAATTCGCAGTACCAAATTTAGGTATGGTATCACATTGACACCATTCCGAAGTAAAAACATATAAACTTATTAAAATACTTTCTTTTGTGTTAGTCGGACTCGCGTATTAAGTGTTCCGTACATTAAGTCCGACTCGCGCTTGACTGCACATTTCTAATAGGTTTTTTGGGTATAAAATTAATTTGTTTACCTTACATGTCCGTCTTTGGGTCCCTAATTTACATATATGTACCAAATTTCAACTTAATTTGTCCAGTAGTTTCCGAGAAAATAGGCTGTGACAGGCGGATAGACATACAGACGCACGAGTGATCCTATAAGGGTTCCGTTTTTCCTTTTGAGGTACGGAACCCTAAAAAGATTTTTTTTAATTTTATGGAATGGTGTCAATGTGATACCATAAATGGATTCAGCACCCCAGATTTATACGAAAACGATACCAAACACGGCCTAGCACCTTCACTGATGTAGATATATCAAGATAAAATTGAGAGCCCTAAATAAACTTTCAAGAGCGGATATCTCAAAAACTATTCAACATATCAAAAAAATTACTGAATAAACTTGTAACAAATTAAACTAACTTTCATTTTGTATAAGTGGCCATGTCGCTAAGATGCATAGTTTCCGAGATATAATCGAAAAACCGGAAAATGGGACCTTCAAAGCCCCCTCTCTCCCCCCCGATCAAGGGCTACGGCCGGGGACTTTTGATATGTTCACCTCCTAACTTGTCCAAACCAAGTCAAAAATTGTGTTCCAAGCATTTCCCTCTACAACTTTTTTGAGCATTCGTTGCCTGACCTAAGTAGCGTATTGCATTTCTTTAAAAACTTTTCTGTAAAAGGTTGACGGGTGTTGGGTGTTTATATGGTTTTGGTCGATTATTACCATTTGCATCGCCCATGATGACTTACTAGAATTACGAGCACACGAGACACTAATAGTAGTTTGACAAACCTTGGTTTTCAAGAGGTATTTTATATTGACATTTGCTGTCACAAATTTGCTGTCAGATTTAGTCGCAAACCGCACGCAAAGTGCACACAATGTGTCGACACCTTGTTACGGAAATGTGTACACACGGCGACGGCACTTTGTTTCGAAACAATTCTAGACACATTGTGTGGACTCTGTTACGACACATCTGACATTTAGTTACCACTTTGATGATTCTGCGACTGGAATGGTTATATGGGAGGAGAAGAGCATCCTGTGGGTCGTCTATGCTCAGCAATCTATGGGGCCCAATACATTTCACAACTCTTCTCTTTCCGAACAGACTAGTAATAATTTATTTTTTGCAGACATATGAAAATATGTATATGAATATGAATTACTTTTTTGTCACAAAACATTATGCATCCGGTGGTAACACAGGATTAAATCGCTACTCGCGTTCACCAAGTTATTCACCACTAAATTCTGTGTGTATTTTTTAGACTTGGGCGTTTTTACAGAGTTTCCACCATTTCCATGTAGGGTTACCAGACAAAGACATGTGTAAAATGATAATGCGAAACAATTATTTTTATCTATTATTTAAATGTTTAGGTAATTATTACTTAATTATGGGCAACATAATGAAAGATTCCACATATTTATATAAAAATTCGGAAGGTTCTTTTATCAATTATTCAATTCATATTACGAACTTTATATTTATCAAACTGTGAGGTGTAGAAAAAAAATAGGCCCAGTAAAATATTATACATAGAAACTTTCACGGTTTGGATGGTCAAAGATGGAGGAGTATATTATTAGACCACGTAAGAACTGCTCCAATAAATATAGATAACCTCGTATTTCAATTTTGTCAAATTACTTCCTTTGATGGAGACTATGGAGTTATATTTGATATTATTATTAACTGTCAAACCATGTAAAAGAAAACAGATTTCACCAGATTCCAGAGTTCCAAACTCTGTGCTAACCCTAAAGCGATGTCTTTATTGGAAGCACTTAAAGCTGCATTCAGCTTATTGCGGCTTCAAACCGGTGGATTTGTGCTTTTAAATTTATTGAAAGTTGGCTCCGACGGACATAGAGTGGCATGGGCGAGTTTTACAAAGAGCTCAGAGCACTGCGGATGACAAACTTAGTTTAACTTCGGAATTATATTTAGGAGTTCCTCTGATGGCGCTGGATTTAATGACCGAGCGTTGAAAGGAGAAAGACGTTGGCGCGATTCAAATGAGGTTTATAATGTTATGAAATTTATAAACACTCATCAGGTATTTTAGTTTTAAATTGTTTTGTAATTCTGTGTGCGTATTAGCAGTGATCGTACATTTTCCAGCATTTTTGGTGCAGCAGAGTGGTGTTAACGGAATTGGTATAGATAATTTCAACTGAAATGGTAAATTAAGGTTAATATTAACGTAATTAACGCTAATTAATCATTAGGGTTGAAATTATTTATACCAATTCCGTTAACACCACTCCGCTGCACCAAATCGATTCGCGTGGTGTTAACGGAATTGGTATAGATAATTTCAAATGAAATGGTAAATTAAGGTTAATATCAACGTAATAAACGCTAATTAATCATTAGGGTTAAAATTATGTATACCAATTCCGTTAACAACACTTCGTGCACCAAAAACGCTGGAAAATGTACGATCACTGTTTATTAGAAAAGGGCAAAACGGAGGTCTCATAATAAGAACTAAAATGCCTTCTGTATTCACGACACTAAAGAATGAACGACTTTTTGTATGCAGGTAATAAATCCATAAGCTTACGTACAAGTCTTGAAATGGGGAGAACAACAACAGCATACAAATGTTGCAGTCTGCTTTAGCGTTTATGTATCCCACATAGAAACAAAGTAGGTACCTACAATTTTATGTTCACATATACGGAAGCTCTCGCCAGAACTCTTTAAGCTAACATGTCTAAGTTTTAATACTTACCGTTGCCAAACTTGCAGTGCAACTGCAATGAACTAGCATAATTAAAATTAATTACGTGAGCAAAGCAGCAACGTTCTAATGGAATTGAAATACCTACTTATTCAACTTATTGGTTACTATTTACTCTGGATCTGGACAAGCACGTTTCGCAACGAGTTCCCCTTTTTTTGTAAACGGAGTGGTTCATGTCTTATACTTGGAGCATAGATATAAGTAGGTCCCTAAGCTTACTGAGTGATAGATAGATTTAACGTTTATTATGCATGTTACAAAAACACACAATTTACAAATATTACTAGGTAGATTACAAACAGAACAAAACTAAAATATGTACAAAATGTTATTAACAAAAAAATACTTAAACACGAAAAATGGGTTAATTGATGTACTCTGTGTGTATTGCAGCAAAAACAAAAGGTTAGTGCTCACTCCATACATGAGTTTCCTTACTTAATAATAATGAGTTTTATGAAAGGTAGACTCGTTTAAAACGTAATACTTATTAATTTCGCAAAGCTCGCTTAAAACGTATTTAGGTAAATGGGTTTTTAATACTAACAGCATCACTTTTAACTATCCATTGGTAGACCTTGTGTGTTTGGAATAAGGTTTACGAATTGCCAGTTAACAGTGTGCAATGTTGATGATGGTTTCGCTTTTGCGCTAGGCAACTACCGTAAAATGGGGTGAGTAGGGACAAAACTGACATTCAAACCTCGATAACATTTTATTTTTACATTTTATGAAAATTTCATTTTATTAATAAATGTTCCGGCCGTTAGTATTTTAGTTTTTTTATGATTTTAGGTAGTTCCATTTCATAACATTAACGATAAACACAAAATCCCTCCTCACCCCGTAGTCCCGTAGTTGGGGTGAAATGGGATTTCATACAAAAAGTGATTTTGAAACGTTGTTGAATCGGAATATATTATTTAGGCAGCAGTAGTCTTTAAAAACCATCTCACCCCCCTGTCATCCCTTCTCTCCCCATTCGTAATCCGACTCTCGTCGCAATCCCTACTCACCCCATTTTACGGTACCTACTTACCGCGCAACCTTAATTTTTACGGTTGTGGTATTTTCTATATCAATTAATAATATTGTAATCTTACCACTTTTCATTAAATGTCTATTGATTTTATGGCGAAGATTGATATTCAGTTTTTTTGTCGTTTGTTCGGAATTATTTTCGGAAAACATGCATTGCCTGCAAGATTAATGCGTCGTTACTCAATCACTGGAAAAGCTCAGGTACCTACATGTGGCAAGTACAGACGTCAATAAAATGGAGAAAGTCTAAATAATTAAATGTAATTGATACTTTATGTTAATTTAATTATAATTGTATGTAATTAAACGTAAGTTACTTTAACACTTGTTGTACATAATCTCTTGTTGTACATACAATATTAACTGAACCGAACTAGGTTTCCTGTCACACAATGCCTCGCCTCTCTAATACTGGAGACTGTCATTTGAATTTCCAGCACTCAGATGTTTGAGTTGTCTAATTGGATACGAGGAGTGCACCTTGGGAGTTAGGAGACCGCCACACTTGAGCACAATAAGGAGACACTGGCTGTCTAACCAGGGGCGTAGTCAATGTGACAATATTTTTGGTAAGCGTTAATGAAATTAGAAAAGTAAGATATAGCTGGTCAAGCAAATCTTGTCAGTAAAAAAAGGCGCAAAATTCAAATTTTCTATGGGACGATATCCCTTCCCGCCTACATTTTTCAAATTTGCCGCCTTTTTCTACTGACAAGATCTGCTTGACCAGCTATAATTTGGCGTGACAAATGTGAGAGAAAAATATATGTCATGTGTGTGTGTTCCAGACGTTACACGGCCGTAAAAGAGTTGTAGGACTATTCCTTGATCTGAGTTCCGCATTTGACTCAGTCGACCATGTGATTATTATGGAAAATTTTAAGTTTTATGGAATCAGGGGAAATGCGTATCATCTCTTACCGAGCTATCTTCAAAACAGGAACCAATATTCTGCATATTATTCTATATAAATAATTTTGAAATTAGTGGTGAATGTAGAATTGATATTCCTGTTAAATCAAAGTTAATTATAGTAAACAGAGGGGTACCACAAGGTTCCATTTTTGGCCCTATACTTTTCCTCCTATTTATTAATGACCCTCTATTTATTTATAGTTCATTTTTTTAGCATTAGAAAGAACTTGAAAGAAGGTAAGCGATCTTGACATGTCTTTTAATTGAAATACGATTTTTATAAATCAGTAACTATTACTTATGAAAGCAGAAGAATATAAAAGATCGTATTAGATTCATAATTGTTACATATTTGCCATAAATTATTTTTAAAATGTGTTTTTTAATTAAAAGACACATCAAGATTGTTTACCTTATTACTAATGCTAAAAAACGAACTATAGTCAACAATGTGTCTAATGTCAAGTTTGTTTACATTATTTGCAATTTTTATTAAATTCCACTTTACGTAAGTACAATTTTATGTTAAACTTATTTGAAATCATGTACTCAAATATTTGCAACAATCTTTAAGAGCTGAGTACACTAATATGCTGGATATTGAATCCGTACTGAAATTCCTACGTTACAATATGAAATTAAAATGGAAGAAATCGTTTTACAAAGAACAGTGTCTGCATATTAGAGCGCATATTACGCTTGCATTTGCCTTGTTCTTATTATGTTTTTTATTCTTATATTCATTTCATCTGCATTTTAATGCGGATGCCATTTTAATTTTTCAAGCATTCGAGTATAAATAGGATTGTAAAATCACATATAATAATGCGGTTCAATTTGAAAGGCCCTCATACGGCAGTTTTTTCATGTTCATATTGCATGTATGAACATACCTTACCTCTAAAGCTAAGTTAATAGAATAAATAACCGTAGAAATACGGTAAAGTGCAGTGTCGGCCTTACTTCTGTACAAATTCATAACTTCAATGTTCGCTCTCCATCAACAACACTTTAGTCGTAACATAAAATCATATTTGCCATCCGAATGTCCTTTGTATGGGACCTCTAATAGCTTACATGATGTACAAGCTTCGCTCGGGGCGGGCACGGCGCGTGACGACGCCAACGAAGCGACGTCAGAGCGCTTTACATCATCCTACGTTTAATCATTATTATTGAATTAATATTAAAGAAAATATTAACGATCATAATATTAATAATATAAATACCTACGTCTCATATTGATATACCTGCAATTTATAATGGCTGTTTAGCGATAAGTCCGCCTGTTGTAACCTACTAGTTTTCGTCTTTTCAAAATTTCTATAGTTATCTTTTATTTTATGTAGTGTGCGCAATAAAGCATTTTATTATTACTTTTAGTATGTTTCTTTCTACTCGTCATAATTTTTAAATTGATACCTATTAAGGTATTTATCATTTTAATTTAAATACAAATTAAATTTAAAGAAACTATCTATGTGTAACATATTGAATATAAAATAAACTAAAACTACAAACAAATTAAAATTTATACTAAAATAAAAGAAACTTACCTATAAAATAAAAACCTAATTATAAAAAGAATACCCCCTCTAGCAGGTCCGCCTGTGGCATGGTACCCATTACGCTGGCGGCGTTTCCTCGCTGAACCGCCAGGGCGATTCGTTGCGAGAAATACGCGCCAGCTCTGGGGTCCCCTGTGGCGTCAATCAGCCGCCCCGACAGGGCCGTCACAAAGGCCTGCATGTCGGCTGACCAAGGGCCCAGTGTCTCTACCGCGAGCGCTGCAAACTCGTAGTCCTTAAGTAAGGACGAATATTTGCGGCGCTTGAGAACCTGGGCCTGGTCAGCCGCGCCGCCGGCCTGGGTGCGGGTCGCCTGGATATGGGACTGTGCGAAGGTATCTACGCACGTTGCGTCCCACACCAGGGCCCTACCTAGTTTCCACGGCACCAATGTGGCCCCGTCGGGGCGCTTGCCATCGTCTCTCGCCATGCCCGCGGGTTCGAGAATCGCAGGCACAGAGGCGGTGGCAAGCGACCGACGGACCAAATCATTGATGGTACCGTGGCTAAATAGGCGGCCGGCGCTTTTGGGGCATGAAAGGCCATGTCGGCCCAGCAGATAGACGTTTTTGCCATTTATAATATGTATTATGAAATAAATCTAAATCAACACAGTAACGTTCTCGGAAGTAAATAGAATACGCCGTCTGTTAGCGATGTTATGATTTTATAATTTGTGTTATTACTGTTATGAACTTATGATATGACCAAGTGTGTCCGAGATTCCCAATGACATGACTCGCAGTGCATTTCACGCGCACCAATCAGTGCGAGCAATCGTATCATACATACATACATACATACATACATATAATCACGCCTATTTCCCGGAGGGGTAGGCAGAGACCACGGATTTCCACTTGCTACGATCCTGACATACCTCTTTCGCTAGCAATCGTATCATATCAATATCAAAATCCAACGAAGGCTCTAGGAAAGTAAAATATGTTATTTGATACCTGCATTTTGTACTCGTTTCACAACGATAGATTTAGCATCAGTCGAATTTATATTCAACTTTATTTACCACCGCTAAATAAAAACCTACGGATAATACGGGATAAAAATATGTCAAAACCAGAGGCGTCTTAATAACTACATCGTGTCGGATATTGTAAAAATACTCTTACCCCCTTTCATACAGGAGAGGGGAGCTTCTAGCCACTAGAGGACCACTAGCAGACTAAATTAGCGGCCACATTGTCAATTAATATGTGTTAACTTCCAAATCTGGGAGAACTACAATTTATCGAGTTTGCTAACTCGAAAATTAGGACCCGAAATATATGTTATATATTATCTGGTGGGGAATGAGGTTAGTTTAATGGCTCATTAGTATTATAGTACGTTAGTGGTTTTGCAATTAATAAATATGTGGATTAACGTATACAATTACAAGCCACTCACTTGTTAATACTGTTAATAGGTATTTGATGTTTATTAAATTACT